>NC_081561.1:14773306-14885431 GCF_022355385.1 Mustela nigripes | reverse complement strand
CCCGACGGGCGGCGGGCGCTGGGGGGGGGGGGGGGGGGGGGAGGGGAGGAGGGGGGAAGGGGGGGGGGGGGGGGGGGGGGGGGGGGGGCGGGGGGGCGGGGCGCGACACACAATAATCTACTAGGACCAGCATTCTCATAAGGAGAGGAAGAGACACCTACGCACTCTGTCCCCCCCTCTCAGTCTAGTGAGGATACGGCCAGGAAGCCATTCTTCATCAGGAAGGACTGGCTGGCACCCCAGATCCGGGACCTCCAAGCCTCCAGAACAAGGAGAAATGTATTTCTGTCTAAACCACCCCACCCAGACTATGGTATTTTCTTAGGGCAGCAGGAGCTGACTAATACACAGACCTTCGCCACAGCTGTAAAAAAAAATGAACAGCAATCAGCCATCTGACCACGCTGCCCCCCACATCTGCATCCTCAGGGCCATGGGGCAGCTCACAGGCTCCAGATAAGAATCACTCGAACTGAAAACACATCAGCAGAGAAAGGTTATGCCCTAGGGATGCCTCTTCAGCTTGTCTTTGGGGAAAAGCCATGTCTGGAACCCCAGTTCCAAGAACCTCCTGAATTCTTGAACCAAGGCTGTGATTTCTCAACACTCACAGAGGGGGAAACACCAAGCAGGAGGAGAGGCAGAGCTGTTCAAACGCTCATTAGATCCAGACTTGTACACAGCTCAGGACCAAAAACGTGCCCAGTTCAAGACCAAGAATCTGGCTCCACCAATGCCACCTTGAGATGGTGAAGGTCACTCATGGCCATGTCCAACTCTAGGAGGTCTTTTATTCATGCTTACCTTAAAGCCAGGGCTTCTGGTACATTCTGGGAAAACACAAACCCAGTTATCATAAAAGGTTAAAAAAAGAAAAAAAAAAATCAAGACAGCTATGGTGACAAACCCCAAAATGAACCCATACTTTCATTTGGAAAGGGAAAGGTATACGACCAACATTTCTGGGCTGATGGAAAAGTCCTCAGTCTACAATAGAGCACTTGTTACATGGGTATAGGAGCATTTGGAAATCCATCCAATCATACAAGTAAGAAGCATGATTTCGCAGAGCATTACAGTTTACCTCAATTAAAAAAATAAGGGTGGTTGGGGTGCCTGGGTGGCCTAGTGGGTTAAAGCCTCTGCCTTCGGCTCAGGTCATGTTCCCAGGGTCCTGGGATCAAGCCCCGCATCCGGCTCTCTGCTCGGCAGGGAGCCTGCTTCCTTCCTCCTCTCTCTCTCTCTGCCTACTTGTGATCTCTGTCAAATAAATAAATAAATAAATGTGAGGGGGTATGATCTGAGTCAGGAGTCCTGGTAGCAACAGATTACGAAAATGTTATGAGATTAGAAGGAATGACTTATTTCTTATAGGCTCAATTTTAACTTAAACTACTAAACAACATATCCTGTACCTGAATACGTAAACTAGAAATAGTGTTTAAGAAAAGGTGCGGGGTGGGGGCACCTGGGTGGCTCACTCTGCTAAGCACCAAACTCTTGGTTTCAGCTCAGATCATGATCTCCGGGTCATGAGATCAAGCCCCACGTCAGGCTCCGCGCTTTGTACAAAATCTGCTTGGGACACTCTCCCCCTCTGCCCCTTCCTCCTCTGTGCACATTCTCGCTCTCTCCCAAATGAATTAATCTTTAGAAAGAAAGAAGAAGCAAAGGAAAGGAAAAAGAAAAGGGAAGAAAAATGAAAGGAAAGGTAAGGTATAGGGTGATCCAATCCTAAGAAACTTTAGGATGGTTAAGACTTAGAAATTTATGACAACCATGACTAAACATGTGCTTCAGAGACAGAGAAAACAGCACAGGGGAAGGTGTCAGACTGTATTTCCGAACTAAAAGCTGGAGTCATACGTGGGACACTCAACCGATGATCAGACAGGAACAGGTCCACAGCAAGGCAGAGGGTGCTGGAAGCGGGAGGCGGGAGCAGCTGGTGGGCAGAAAGCGGTCTGCACACCGTGTCAAACAGCACACGCTCTACAGAGCACCAGGAGTCCACCCAGCGTGGACTTTCAATCTACTGCAGGGAGAAAACTCAGAGCTAGTGAACAACAAGAATACAAGGTCAGGCAGGGTAAATTCTATGCAGACAAGTATTACAAGGTAAAGAGTGAAAGGGTAACAGACCAAGAAAACATTTTTGATAGGATGCTCAAGAGGGACACTCCAGTTCCAACCTCCGAGTTTGAGCAGGCACCTGAAACACGGGCAGGGAGGAAGCACGCGGTTCTCTAAAGGGAGACAGCTGTCAACAGAAGGATCAGAAAGCACAAAAGCTCTGGGGGCTGGGGTGGCTCAGAGAGTTGAGCATCTGACTCCTGATCTCAGCTCCGGTCATGATCTCATCCTGAAACTGGGCTCCGAGTCAGGCTCTGCACTGAGCAGAGCCTGCTTCAGATTCTCTCTCCCTCTCCCCCTGCACACACTCTCAAAAAATTAACTGTTTGTTTTTGTTGTTGTTTGTTTGTTGTTTTTGTTGGTTTTTTTTTTTTAAGGTACAAAAAAACTGGGGCGCCTGGGTGGCTCAGTCGGTTAGGCTTCTGTCTTCAAGCTCAGGTCATGACCCCAGGGTCCCTGGATTGAGCCCAGCATTGGGCTCCTCCCTGCCTTCCTCCCTCCCCTCCTCCCTCTCTCTGCCCCTCACCGCCTGCCCCTCCCCCACGCGTGTTCTCTCCCTCTTTCTAATAAATAAAATCCTTAAAAAAAAATAAATACATAAAACACAAAAATTCTGGTGCACTTCGAACAGCAAGAAGGCCAAACCGGGGGAGGCAGTGAGACTAGACAGATACTGTGGCCCACATCCTGTGGTCAGGGTAAGGATGCGAAGCTATCACACTTCGAGGCAGGGAGACACTGCAGGAACAGAGCATGTGCTAATCTGCATTTATGAAGGACTATGAAAGCCCACATTCTGACTGCTGCCTAGAGGGACAAAAAGGCAGAAGCTGAGATCAAAGAGCATCGGGGATCCCAGCCCAAGCTAGAGGTTTCCGGCTAGTGGCAATAGTGTGAACTCAGATTCGGAAGATGTGAATTTGGAACAAACAGGTTTTGCTAAAGGAAGGAATGCAAAGTATAGAAAAACCAGAAGTACATATCACTCCAAGGCTTAGGCCAAAGGAACTAGAAAAACGGAACTGGCATTTATGGACAACAGGAGATGGGCAGAGCAGAGGACAGACTCAGCTGGAGACAGAGTTGGTGTTGGGACAGTTCATGTTGACGAGACCTTCCAAGAAATCTGTGTAGAAGCCAAGTAAGCAAGGGGAGTTCAGGACAGGTTCGATCATGTCCACTGCCAAAGGGGCGAATAATGCTACATTGACTGGAATCTTGAGTTGGCAATCAAGGTCATTATGAAGCCTTAATCGAGAACTGATCCCTGGAATTCAAAGGAGACCGAAAGTGGAAAGGATATTAATATGAATATAGACAGTGAGAGTACAGCCTGGGTAGACATTTTCTTTTGAGACAGACAGGACAGCAGGAGCGATATGCAAGATCAGTAGAGGGATTATTTTATCATGAGAGCAACCATAACATGTTTGGTTTACTGATGGCAATCATCTAGGAGAGAAGTAAATAACGAAGAGGGAGAAGTTCCAGAATGAGGTCCCCGTAGAGATAAGAAAAGGAGATCACAGCAGATCTCCATCCTCCTGCCCTCGGGACCCCTCATAGCTGGGCTTGTCTAAGAACCCTGACAGGCAGGAGAGAGCCCACCCCCCACCGCCCCGCCACACACATACACCGCTACCTGTCATAGGCCCCTCCTCTTAGAGCAGCCCAGACTGGGCAACGATGAGGACAGAGCTAACAGAGGAAGTGGGCCGGGAGGCCTGGCGGGGTAAGGTGGCCTCCAGCACAAAGTGACAGGAAAGAAGAGCAACAGCGTTCCGTTTTAGGACTCCCAAAACCCGTCTGTGTTCTAAAGACATGATCAAGTGTCAACCAAACAGAAGCACGATCAAGAAATGCCCGGAGGGTCCCACTCAGGTCCGGGACGGGAAAGCCACAGAGAAAGACGTCAAGTTTTCTGACGTCTCACCCAGCGTTTACATGGAATGCTGTCTCACTCGTGAAGGCGGTAGGAACAGAAGGAAGAAGGGTCTCAGGTTGGAGAGTTCCAGAAACCCAGCCCGCGGCAGCTGCATGAGGGCAGCCTGAGCCCGCGGTGCCCACAGCTTACAGAGGACACGGAGGCAGACACACGGGCGGTGGGGTAAGCCACTTTCTCTAGGAGGAAACAAGCAAACACCCAAAGAACAGTCTCTCCCGTTGAAAAAGCTGGATGTGAACACTGCAGGCGAACACCGCGGGCCCAGAGCCGACAGGAGAGGTGTCCCCCGTCAGCTGACAGAAGGCACCCATAGGACCATGACCATCTTTTCAAATACAGCCGCGTACATCAAGTGCCATCCGTGGGACAATGTGCTCAGACTTTTTATTTGGGCTCACAAAACATCTTTATTTTATGCAGAACAATGACCCTGCAAGAGTTGGGACCAAGTTTCATTTCACAATCAACACATCGGGGATCTTTAAGATTTTCAAGGAGCTGGAGATAAAGAAGGTTTGTATGTAGGGGGTTTGGGGGGTGTCCCCTGTATCCACATCTCCAGCTTCGGCCCCTCACTACAAGTCAGCAGTGGTTGCCAGAAAGGCCCATCCCCCTCCAGTGTGGCACCAGGACCAGTGGCCCTCGGAGGACTGCCAACCCCGTGGTTCAGCAGCAGCATTAAAAATACAAAGTTTGGGGCACCTGGGTAGTTCAGTCGGCTAAGCAACATTCAGCTCGGGTCATGATCTCAAAGGCCTGGACTGAGCCCCTGCATCAGGCTCCCCGCTCAGCAGAGAGCCTGCTTCTCCCTCTCCCTTTTCCTGCTGCTCTACCCACTGTGCGCTCTTGCGCTCTTTCTCCATCAAATAAATAATCTTTTTTTAAAACGTAGATTTAAAAAAAAATAAAAAGCTCTACCTCTCAGTGAAGAAAGATGATGAATGCGTCTGTGTACCGGTGACGGGCCCCCCCAGGAGGGTGAGCAAGTAGGACAGGTGCCATCTTTGGATTCCCTCGATCAATGACATGCACGACAGAGGCCCACATTCACACTCACACCCCCACCCCACCCCCGAAGCCTCCTTCCCCAGCACAGCATCACACATTATCTCTTTCAAAAGAAACACCTTTTAGAAAAAGTGTCCTCCTAAAAATTCTCGTTTGGGGAATCCTATCTTTACTTCTTTCTTATCAGATGCGTGGCGCAGAAAGCAGCGGCTGCCAGGGACCACCGGTGCAGGCCAACAATGAATCCTTGCTGCTGTACCACATCCTCATCCACAGAACGGTCTGCTCAGGAGATTACAACGACTGAGATGAGGACCGAGTGCTGGGATCGGAGGGGAGTCCGTAGTGGGTGCTCAGTGCGGACGGGCCACCAGGACCACCGCAAGACCGCAAGGAAGAGGAGCCCGGGTCCCTCAAATCCACTCAAGGCTCTTCAACTGGCCAGAGGCCTTGCTCGATCTCAGATGACATTTATAGGAAGCAAATGAAACTCCAAATACAGCTAATAGCTCCCCTCTCTTACTGTGTAATTATGTGTACTCATTTGTGTAGCATGTTATTATTTAAATGTCCCTAATTTCAGCCCCGGCGGGCCAAGGGCCCTCAAAGAGTGGCCGAGGCCTCAGCCTCTGCCAGCCGTTCCCGAAGCTTTTGTCAAATTTATTACAGCCAGAGTGGCATTATCTACGGCAGGAAGCAGACAGAAGGCTCTCGCAATCTGCAAAAATCCGAGCCCCACCTCCCCCAGGCCCGGCTCTAACCAGCCAACCCAGTGGAGGGTTTCAGTCCCTCCACAAGGATGATCCATGAGGCTGTTCAAGATTCACATTCACTACCTCTACTAGGATCAAAAACAAACAGAAAACAACAACAACCAAACTATAACCTCATTCCCTGCAAGACGGATGGCCAACATGGATTTCATGACATAAACTACGAGCTCTCCCCACAGTCTCCTGTCTGGCTGGGTTATTACGACGACCCGAGACCCAGAGAAAATGGGGCAGCAGAGTTCATCCACTCAGATAAAAACTGCCGCCTTCTACGCCGGGTTCCCGGACACCTGATCCCTCACACGCTTCGTCATCCTCGTGGGCCAAGGATTTAGAGGAAGTGATGTCAATTCATTCTCAAATTAGAGAAAAAGTTCCATCAAGCTCCTCCTATTGTCAACACAGCTATTATTTGAAGACAGAATTTTCCCCAGCAAACACTGGGAGGATGAATAACCCAGAAACAGCTCAGAAAAGTGACATGGGCATGGGGGGATCGAACGCCTTGTTTTCAATACCACTGCTGCAAGGATACGGGGTCATTTTCACCGCTTCTGCCTCCTTAAATGAGTGCTAGATCCAGAGTTCCAGAACGTGAGCTCTAATTCCAGTTCTGCTACAGCACAGTTGACAGCTGTGTGACCTTGGGAAAGTCACTACCAGACAGAGCACTCCCAAAGCCCTACAAGGACACTCTTCAGCTTACAGCTGAACACACCAGGGGCCTCAGAGGTAGGTCACCACCCAAGGTCCCCAAGCTGCAAGGCATGGGGTGGGGGATGGGGGGTAGTGGGAAGAGACGGACAATGGCACAGGGGCAGTAGTGACCCCACCCCAGTTCTGGGCACAGGAACCCCCTACAACCGCTGTCTGGTCAGCTTCCTTCCCCGGATCCTACAGCAAGGGCTCTGTACTGGGCAGAGCTTCAAAACTCCACCACCAGACAGATTCCTCCTGTGACCATTAACACTGGACCAATGGATTTCAGCGTTTACAAGGGAACCTCAGGTGGTTCTGTGATGAACTGAAACAAACAAAGCAAAAAAGGAAACATTTCACCTGGCAGGGCTGTGAAAGCGGCTCTTCCCCCACTAACCTACCTTCATTTGCCCGACAGTTAAAAACCTCAAAATAGGGTGCTGTGATGTCCAGCTCAGGATGAGGTCCTTCCACTGCGTAGTTGGGAATGATGTTTATGAAGTATCCGCTGAACAAGTGATGCATTCACAGGCGCGCGCGCGCGCACACACACACACACAGAACACTGCTTGCAACCCTCCTACCCCCAACCTCAGCTACCAGAATAGCCCGGGATGCTCCACTGCATTCCACTCTCTCTGGATCGTGTGCCCTGAGAGTGCACTGCTGAGGTCCAGGGACCTCCAGAGAAGGAGCTATTCTCCACGAGTGAGCTATGCTGTTTCCCGATCTCTCCAGCAGGCCCCCAATGAGAAAGCACACTTCAACCTGTTAGTGGCCTCTAAGAACATTCTTCTTACAACCAGAGGGGCTTATTTAGAAGTGCTATGGAAATCCACGACACAGAATGACAAATATGTGGACTCTGGACAGGTGGCTGCGCGGACACCAACAGGAAACAGAAACGGGCATCTTCACAGCAATCCCGCAGCCGAGAGAGAGAGAGAGAGAGAGAGAGAGAGAGAGAGGCAGGCCTTGGCGTCTCCGGACGGAACACTAGACAGGAAAACGACAAGCCGGTCTTCATCAGCATGAAATACAAACTACCACAATAAAAACCCCTTTTCTTTATGAAACTGATACAAGAATTCTTTAAAGTGTCTAACGACCCCCAGCAAGGCAGTCTTTTCCCAGATTTCTTAGAACTCCTTCCTGGGCACTGTCAAGCCCTCAACGAGGCCAGTTAAAAACGAGAGCTACCTTTGCTCCACGAGGTTGGCAGTGCCTGGAAGACCTCTAGAAGGGCTTTAGTTTTTGTTCTTTTACCTAAATCCCACCTTTACTTAATCCTGGACACCTGGCAAACTTGTCCTAAAAGTGGATTTTATTTTCCCCCCTCAAATGGGTTGATGTTTGTTGTTGTTAAGATTCTAAAACCACTACGGCCGTACCATGTGATGTACATAGCAGAATGAGATTATGCCTTTTCACGACAGTGACCTCTAACCCCCAGCTGCCCCTGCTCTGCTGTAACCTTCAGGGTACAAGGAGACTCTCCCGGGCCACATTCCCCTCAAACACGTAAAAAGCCAGACACTACATTCAATGTGAAGCAAGGACACTAGGAAGAATCACATCACACAAAGGGCCAGATTCTAGACTGGTGGCAACAGATTCTACTAATTGTGCTTCTGTGGGGGGCGGGGGGAATACACACACACACACACACACACACACACACACACACACACACAAGGGATGGGGGCCTTCCCATATACATGTGGACTCCCAACTTCCAGAAGCTTTAAGTCCCATAGAAACAGGAAAGAGACAGGCCCTGGGTGGGTGGCAGGGCAAACCCAGGTGTAGTCCAGGGAGGGTGTCCCTGGAAACCCAGCCAAGGCTTCACACGGGTCCCACCCATGTGGGCACTGGTCCCAACAAGAGACTCCCCAAGGGGGGCTCAGTCATTAAGCATCTACCTTGGGCTCAGGTCAGGATCCCAGGGTCCTGGGATGGAGCCCCGCATCCGGCTCCCTGCTTGGCAGGAAGCCTGCTTCCCCCTCTACCACCTACTCCACCCCGCTTATCTTCCCTCTCTTGCCATTTCTCTCTCTCTGTCAAATAAATAAATAAAATCATTAAAAAAGAGGCTCCCCCAGACAACCCACCTTACAATGAAGCCAACTGGAAGGACAGTGGACACCCGAGGTGAACGTGGCTGCTGGACCCTGGCCAGCTCTCAAGTAGCCCACATGTCCCGACGCTGTCACTCCACGGACCACAGCAGAGACATTAAAAAAAGAACAACCACCTCTCCCGTGTCTCTCTCCTTGCTCCAAGCTACGTACCAATCAGAACATGGTCCATTCATTCACATTTATCTAGAATTCCAAAAGACTAACGAGGAAGACTGCGGAAGGCCACCCCGGCCACATCCCCTGAACGAGCACAGACTGTAACCAAATGCGTGTTCTAAAATGGTTTCCACTGGCTGGTTTCTGGCCCGTCCTCCTAAAAAGCCCATGACAAAGAGTCAGTGTTAAAAACTCAGAAGAGCACGGTTCCTTCCAGGCTGCAAGACCTCGGGTAGCCACACAGCTGCCCTCCCAGATGCACAGAATTCCAGGCCACCGTCTATTACCTGCCGCCATGCAACCACCTGCCCGACCTGCGAAGCAAGGAAGGAAGCAGGTCCTCAGCAGGCCTCTGAGCCAGTGAGCAGGAAGGGCCGCGTGCACCCACGAGACTCAAGCTACTTCCTACACAAACAGGAAAAGAACCAGGAGCTCCAGGGTGCGGCAAGATCCAAGGAGAAAGACAGAGACCCAAAGAAAAACCGGTAAGGCAGATTCTACCTTCAACCCAGAAATCAGATCACAGCCCCCATCTTATCTGTAGGGAACAGACTAATTAAGGCACCTTGCCAATTATATTACACAACACATAAAGGAGCATAAAAATGAATCCATCAACCCAGTCGGATGTCCGAAATAACTGCCATTAGGGGCCTAACCTGAGAAGCACAAGCTGCCCGAAACACATCCGAGTCAGAAACAAGGTCGTGCCCAAAGATACCATCCGATTCCAACAAAAGAGGCAACTCACCATTCACCGTTTTCAGGCTCCCAGCAATGCCTTCCCCGTGCTGCCTCTTCTGGGCATTCTTGAACTCCTTCAGAGACAAATAAAGGACTTTACGTACCACCCTTTCTTCTGACCATGGAATCCCATCACTGTCATCCTGGAGAAACAGAAGAAAGGGAGAAGGGAAATCACTAAAAAAAAAAAAAAAAGGGGGGGGGGGGGGAGGTGGGCAAGTAAATACGAAGAGTTTGAATAAACTTAAAAAAAAAAAAAAATCTAAACAAGCATCATGCGACCAAGACCCAGCTGTGGAGGCCAGAATTCCATCCTGTGGTCATGGTTCCAGCACTGCTCCTAGCAAAAAGCCGAAGGGCATGGAAGGAAGCCAAGCACCTCGCTTTCATTACAAGCCCTGCGCCCAAATACCCTCATTAACCAGTAACACTAACATATTCCGGGCAAAATTCAGAAAGAGGCGTTTTGTGCACCCTCAAGCGGACGCCTGAGGAACCAGTGTGCCTCCGGAGTTCCGCTTGAGGGTGCACAAAACGCCTCTTTCTGAATTTTGCGCGGAATATGTTAGTGTTACTGGTGGGTGGCGGTAGGTGGTCTGGGAGGGAAGGGAAGGGGTGACTTAAAGGGGAAGGTAGGGGGAGGAAAGAAAAATACACACAGGTTAATAATAGGTCTTGAAGGTCTAATTTGCGAGGCTCCCTTAGGTCTGTGGTATCAGATGCGGTGCACGCTCCTGAGAGAGGCCGGGAACACACGAGGGCCAGGCTGGGCAAATCCAAGGAGCTAGTCCGCCGCCGCCGGTGCCGCCGGCGCCCCTCCCAGCCACTCCAGCAGTAAAGGCAGAAAGACAGAGGGAGGGGCGAGGAGCAGCAAGAGGAGGAGGAGAGGGAGCCCCCCCAGCTGGAGACGGAGGTCAGAGCCCACTCTGGAATCAGAAATGGTGGATCCGGGATCTGAGCAGAGAGGGGACTGCTGTAGGGAACCAGCGAGAAGCTGTGTGTAAGATCTGAAGTGTTGCTTCACACAAGGCTAAGGACAGCCCTAGGCACCTGCCTACTGTCTGCAAACCAAGAGGTCCTTAAGTTCACACTCAAGTCAAGACTTAAGCATTTTAGAGCCTTTCACCTTAGAAGGATAGGAGCTTCTCAGATCCTTGGGACCTTCGGAGAATACGGAGAACGTTAATACCGTAGGTAAAAGCAGGAAGGGAAAGTGGATATTCGGGTTCCTTCTGCTCAGGCCTTACACCCCAACGGCCAGCCCAGTGCAGACAGAGCAGTTTCACCCTCCCTGCCACCCGCAAGTCCCTGGAAACCTCCACAGGACTTGGTCAGGGGGGCCAGATGACCTGAGGGCTTTCCCAGCGTGCGCGTTCCTAAATTCTGGATAAACACAAACTACCTCTTAGAGAAATCCGACCACAGAGACTCTAAAGCCCTAAATAACTTGAAACTGCACTCGGTTAAGCTGCCAGGATTTTCCCCAGGAGAGCGCACTTCCATCTTCCGTAATAAGGGGGAAGAGAGCCCTGGGAAAGAACTACTAGGATTTCCACCTTGCCCACGCCATCCTCCCACTCCTGCAGACCGGCCAAGCGGAGATTTCCGTTGGCTCCAAGGAGGAAGGCGCCTCCTGTCTTCCTGGGGGCGCTCCCCAGAGAGGCAAGAGGGATCTGGAGACCACGGTGGGCGGGTCAAGGTCCGGACCCAAAGGCTGAAAATAACCAGACAACTGCCTCCCCTGGCGGGACAAGCCCACGGGGTCTCTGAACCACTACCATGCACAAGTCACTCTCTACCTTCCGACCACATGGTTCACCAACAGAAAAAGGAGGCCCTCTGACCAGACTCCACCTGAGGAGCTTGAATAATTAATCAGAGGACGTAGGCACACAACACACAAAAGGCACAAAGAAGGTGAATTCGCTGTCCCACCAGCTCCCCCAACAAAAGAGTACTGGCTCCTCCTAATAATACTGAAGACAGTGAGGCTGAAACCCCAGCTTTTCCCAGCACCCAGGAGAGAACACTCTTCACGGGGACCTGATCCCTATTCTCATCCTCCAACGAGGCTGGGATTATAAACTATTATTCCGTACATACCCACAGTTTATAAATTATAAAACCTGAAAATAGGTTTCAAAGTAAAGTTCCTGACATGATTTACTGGGTTGTGTTCAGACTGGTGCCTTCATTCTGACATCGGGCCTCCACACAAGACAGCCCTGCCCCTACAACTGTGGTCTCATTAAACCATAAACCATGGGGGCAGAAGCCGCCCACAAAAGAAGATGCGTTTCGGGTTCACTTACGGACAGGAGAGCCTTCATGAAAGCTATAAAGTACTTTAAATACAGGGGAGCCAAATCCATGACCCAGATTATGGGGTTTCAAATTGTAGACATTGAAAAACAAATTTGGGGGGGGTACACAAGAGCTCTTTTCTATAACATACAATACTGGTCAAGCTTTGTCCCGTCCCTTGACATTGACACAAGACACAAACCTAGTTGGTAATAAAGGGACTCTGTTTCCGAAAGCTCCATAGATGGGTAATAACTCCGAAATTAAAACTTAAGCTGCTTCTCCCAGCTGCAGGGCCAAGACGGATCACCCTACGCTATGCTGGGAGGCCTGGCCTCCTCCCCGGTGGAAGGCCTGACGCAGAACACATAGGGGTGCCTGCACTCCCCGAGGTGGTAACACAGAGCTAGCCAAGATGGGGGGTCATGGAAGGTCTGCACGAAGGTACCTCAAGTCCAACACGCACTCCGCTCTAGCCTCAGCTGTCGTTCGGAACAGCCAAGGGCTGAGCACTCCAAGAAAAGCCCAGAGAGAACTCTCAACAGGACGGGCAACTCCAAATGCCAACATCTGAGAGTTTACTACCTTTTGTTTCCCCCTCCTTCTTCAAGCATGGTCTCATCCTTTTCTTTTTCTTTAAAAAAAAAAAAAAAAATTTTTTTTTTCAGAGAGAGAGAGAGAACACAAGAGAGAACACAAGCAGGGGAGAGGAAGAGGGAGAAGCAGCCTCCTCGGAGACCGACATGGGGCTTGATCCCAGGATCCTGACCTGAGCCAAAGGCAGGCGCTTAACTGACAGAGCCACCCAGGTGCCCCTAATAATGGGCTCATTTAATCAACCATTTAAACAATACCTGCATGGGGCCAGGAAATCCCCTTGACCACTGACATCCCAGCAACACAAGGCCTCCCTGATACAATACGAGCTCAAGAGCTCAAGAGATATTTCGGGGTAACCAAAGAGACTCAAGTTCAAGCTCACCTTCTTCCCACTACCTTAACCCACACCTGGTCTGCCGGTCCCTAACCTTACAACACCCAGGGTGTTTTAAGTGGAGTGCAGTGCAGGAAATCCTACAGTTTCCTGGACTCAAGTCACCGCTACCCCCCATAAAACACACCCCACAGTGATAATCCGAAAGGACGGGCTACCCCTCTCATTCTCAGCTGTAAGCTTCTCATCGTCCTGGAGACCTCATCCTGCAACCACCTAGTGCCCACAAGGAAACGGCTCCAATCTAGAAATCCACATGGTTTCCTAGAACCCAAACCTGACAACCCAGGCACAGCCCCTTACCGTGTAAGCTCAATTCTGACTGATTCCTTCACAAAACATCTGGATCACTGGCTTTTCCTCTCCCATCGCGTCCACACAGATTCCTCCTCCTCTAGAATCCTCCAGGATTCTGGCGTGCCCTTTTCCCAGCACCCTCTGTATTCAATTATGCATCCCCAAATCATCATTTTCAGAATCGTCCGATAGTCTACTCTTGCCTCAGTGCTCAAAATTCCTAATGATCTCCTCTGATCTTCCGTAGACTGCGTCAGGCCATGGGACTCCCTCTCCTCGTCTGAAGGAATCCTGCCCGATTTGACAGTGAGGCACTGAACAGGGAAAGATCTTTTCTGGACTTCTTCCAGGATGCTTCCCCAGAACCAAGTACCCAGTCCATTCTGGTTTACTGGTCAGTTTAATAAAGGAGGGCCCAGGAGGAGCTGTGGCCACAGTCAGAGGAACCCAGCAGCTTAATTCTGATGGAAATTCAGTCACCCAGAGTGTGAGTCCTTTCTTTCTTTGCATTTCCTTAAAGATTTTTTTTTTTTTAAAGCTACTGCCATTGGGGCATCAATAAGACCTCCAGGGTTTTTACATTTTCATCAAATTATCCCGGGAAGTGCAATCAAGGACCCTCCCTCATTCCCATCCCCTTATTTCTTAACCTCTATTTCCCCAACTCCAAAATAAATGCTTTGTAAATACCGCCATGTGTAGAATATCCACTGAAGGGGTTAAAAAAAGGGGGGGGGGGGAGAAAAAACAGGAAAATCATCACACAGATCTAGATTCACTTTGCTATTCCGACTGCTAAAAAAAAAAATCACTTTCTTCGGCAGATGGAAAATTGAGTATTAAGGCCTTTAAAAAAGTAAAAGTGACAGGGTTTTTCTTTTCATTTGAAAAACGTTTGCCATTCTTTGAAATAACGGGAGAATCTCTTATCAAAAATGGCAGCTGGTCAGGAATTAAACTTGAATGCTTATGGTCATAATCTTTTTTATTAAGAGTAAAAGAACACAGCATAACCCTAAGCCGCTCCAAGTTTTGCAACAGACATGCAAGGAAATGGAGCTGCGCGGCCAGCACGGGAAAATGGGAAGATACACTGTACGGAGCCCTCCCTGTGACAGCGGAACCTACTAACAATCCTCCAAAACCTAGGTCCAGTTAAAGACTAAAAAGCTTGCTACCACAGTCTTTTGGCTTAAAATGGGGTGGAAAAGGAAGTAATCACGAAACTCATTTTTTTAAAAGAGGTAAGTTTCAATGTCTTTCCCAAGGTCACGCAGCTGCAGAGAACGTGGAACTGGCAAGCGTGGTCAATGGGTCCACAGGACGAGGCAGGTACCCAAAGCGAAGTTTCAAAACTTGGAAATTCATTCTTTCCTCCCCCCACCGCAAAGATTTTATTTATTTATTTGACAGAGATCACAAGCAGGCAGAGAGGCAGACAGAGAGAGGGAGGGAAGCAGGCTCCCCGCCAAACAGAGCCTGACACGGGGCTGCTCGATCCCAGGACCATGACCTGAGCCTAAGGCAGAGGCCTTAACCCACTGAGCCACCCAGGCACCCCTAGAAATTCATTCTTGAAGAGTAAATGTCAAACCTGTAACTCACATGAACTCCTACATGAAAGCAAAATTAAAATTACTCATTTCAAGAGGTGAATGGAAATATATGAAAAAAAATAAAAAATTAAAAAAGAAACCCACCAGAACCACTCATGAACAGCACTCACTGGAGATTAGTAAGAACAGGAGGGAGAGGGATTTTCTCTTATTGGGTCTCTGTAGCTACTTCATGTAATTGGAAGAACACGGATTCTAAGGTCACCCCTCAAGACATCCTTATGCAATCTGTCCGTGTCTGTTAGGATTTCAAATTCAGGTCATCTTATTGAGGAGAGGGAAAACACGGATGGAAATGCATGGGTTCGAAAGGTTTCTGATTTTAAAAATACAACAAACTTTTCTAACATTACAACCATTTACAAATTAATAGGGTCCACCCAATGGAAGATGCTTAATTTCCTATCACTTGTCAGCAAACGTTACATCACAGGCAGAATGACCAAGTAATGTATCATACCAACCATGGGCATTGTTAATAAGGAACTACTGTTGGAAGCCGAGACACAGGTCAACCAACCAATTATACTAGGTGTTCTTTTCAGCAAATAGGAATCCATTAATAAAAAAGGTCTAATACACTGGAGATCATTTTAACCCCATCAACCAAGAAAAATAAAGCCAACATCTAAGACGTACCAGAAATGCAGTGTGATACACACCTGTGTTTTAAAATGAAACCCAGAACCTCCCCACAGAGAAAGGTCACTTGTGAGGGGAGGAGGGGAAATCCCTTGGGACAGGCACAGTTAAAGATGGCATTACAGGGGTACCTGGGTGGCTCAGTGGGTTGAAGCATCTGCCTTCGGATCAGGTCATAATCTCAGGGTCCTGGGATCAAGCCCTGCATCAGGCTCTCTGCTCAGCAGGGAGCCTGCTTCCCCCTCTCTCTTTGCCTGCCTACCTGCCTACTTGTGATCTCTATCAAATAAATAAAATCTTAAAAAAAGAAAAAAAAGATAGCATTACATTCCCCAGAAAACACTCATGCTTCCATAGGGAGGGGGTACAGGAAATCAAATATTCTTCGCAGCCTCCTGTAAGTTGGGGCATTGCACAGAAAGACAATGTTCAGATCCGGAGGGAGGAAGGTCTTCTCCTACCATGAAACCTCTGTATTGTAGCTTATACAAGTGCTGAGATGAACGACTTTGTGTTTGGATCCCCAGAAGCCACTGGGGAAGTTCACCAACACCATCAGCGTGTGAGTACAGCCTCTCTCTATGCACCTTGCCAAGGCTCTGGGAATGGAAGAATTTGTGACTTTCTACTCCTCTTAAAATGAAAAGGAGTGCCATGGCCCAATTCCAATGCTCAACCTGACCCTAAGTTGGATTAAAAAGAAATAAGCACACTTCATGGAGAGGAGGAGAATGGAAGGGGGGAGGGGGTCTGGCAGGTGCACAGAGCCAACTAGCAACGAGACAAAATTTGAAAGACTGGGTTCTTGAGGGAGACGGGGCAGAAAAACTGTTAGCGCTTTCCTCATTCCAGGGAGCACGACTGGAATCCTCTCCATGAATGCCTTTTCTCTTCAGAACAAGTTCTGCCTATACCTGTTAAGTCAACCTACTTAATACAATATGTGCTGTCTGAAATGCCAGCCTCTTCCATCAAGTGTGAGAACAGAACAATGAAAGCATCCCCCTACCTGGGGGGTAGGGTGGGGGTGGGGGAGGGAGGCTGTCTGGATTCTTGACAAGGATTCCAAGTAAACAAGGATTTACAGAGCCAAAAATAAATGAGAAAATACTGAAAAATGTGAGTGGTGTGACTCAGGTTAAAACGTAGTATTTCTTCCCTTTTCACAAAATAATCATGTCTTCTCCTTTACAAATCCCCATTTTTCAAATCAACCTGATGCGAATCCAGTTTTTTTTTTAATTCCATGAAATGGATCAATGGTCAGTGCTGACACTATCAAAGGGGGATATTCACATCTAGAAAGATGACGAGCAGCCAGAAAACCACTGACTTACTGAACTTGGGAAGGATGTTGCTTCTGCCTTGACTTTAAATTAAAAAGCACTTCCAGCAGCACATTTTCCTCAGACAGACATGCTTCCTGGGATAAAGTAAACGGCCTGAAAATGCTTATGCAAGGAGAGTTTTACTTCTTCCAAACTCCCATTAAATAATGTGTACTTATCTTTGATTACCGCCTATTTTAAAAAAAAAAAAAAGCCACAGCTGAAATTGGATTAAGAACTTCTGCTGAAAACGATTTATTGCATAACACACAACTCTGACAGCCTGATTCTCCGGCCACCAACTGAGCCTTTATAAAAATCTACTGGGCAGCTGCCAAGTCAGCTCTTTTGCGTCTGAGCGTGTCACATTGCTGTTGTCAAGACAGCGGCAGCATGGGCTGGGACTTCCCCACGTTCACGGCTAAGCAGTGCAGTTAGGGAACCGTCCACCCTCCTGTCAGACAGTTTGTGCTTTCCTCAGAAAGGCCCAAGATCACAGCAGGATCGCCTCCAAGAATCCAGCAGGAATCTGGACGGATCATCTACCTTCAAGTGTAGGGAAAGGCGGAAAGCAATAAAGATAGATAAAGTTACAAAGAAATGATTGACCGGTATCGTTGAAAACCCAAGCAGAATTAAGGAAGACTTGGCATCAGCACTGCAGACGGGGCAAGTGGACAAGGACTTCATTTGGGAATACATCAGTAACGAGTAGGTTTCCAATGGCATTCTAATCTATCTGGATCTTTTCATCATTAAAGCCTTTTTAATGTGAAGAATACACCCCCATCCCTCCCCCAAAACTTCCCAAATGGCACTAGCCAATAGAGCCAGCACCAGCTACATGTGGCGAATTACGATTAACTTCATTACAATTAAAAATTATGTTCTGAGTTGTACTTGACGCATTTCAAGTGCTCAACAGCCCCAGGTCTCCCTACAGAAAGTGTCCATCATCATCGGAAGCTCCCACATCTAACACGGTTCTAGAGCATCCAACTGCGTTTCAAGGACTGTGTGCTACCTCCTGCTGCATTTTCATCATACCCCGGACATTCTTCCAAATATGTACAGGAAATACGTAGCAGGAAGACTCCGGAATATTAAATACTTCGCACAAGAATCCAAGTCTAAATCTGAAGTACAGATACCCAGACAATGCTCAGGAAAATGGCTGTGCTCCTCTACACCACGTTTTGCAGGGGACGTACAGAGAGGAAATCTGGGGAAAGAGTACAAGACTCTTCAGGCTACAAAAGGAAGCCCGTAAAGACACACCACTTGTGTATGCCTTCAAATCATTTTCTAAGTTATCGCCCACAAAATAAAAGCTCCAGGAGGGACGCCTGGGTGGCCCAACTGGTTGAGGGCCCAACTCTTGATTTGGGCCACGCCATGACCTCAGGGTCCTGGGATCAAGCCCCATATCAGACTCTGAGCTCAGCTTGGGGATTCTCACTCTCGCACTCCCCGCAACTTCCTGGCATGCGCGCTCTCTAAAATAAATAAATAAATCTTTAAAATCCAGGATTAGGACTAGACACAAAAGCCAGTCCTCCATCAACCAGTTTCCAAGCACCAACAGAAATAACCAAAACCACGGAGATAGACACCTTCTGCCGGGACCAGTCAAGGTTATGAGCCTCTGAGCCATGGGGAGGGAGGCAGGGCAACTTCCACACTTCTGTGGTCTTCCCTGAGGCCCTAGGACGCTGCTGGGAATGCTTTAGGGGTTCCATCAACAGCTAGCTGAGGAGTGCCGGCTCTTAGGGTTCGGCAGTGCCCCCATCCAGGAAGTCTATCTCCACCTTTGTCATTCCCTCCAGCCCTCAGCAGAAGGAACGACCTGGAACTGCTGTGCACCCTGCCATTACAGGGACGGGTCTCCAGAAGCCATTTCCACGCCTGCTCCCCCCTCCATAAGCACTTCCCACCACTGGGAAGCGTAAACTGCTATGTGGCAGGCCACATCCTACATGTTTCTTGCACACATTACCCTCCCCATTTTACAACCCACCTATGAAGTATTATCCCACAACATCTACAAATGACCAACCTTAGGCACAGGGGTGTTTAGATAGATCCCACCCTGATTAGTCCGTGTTGAGTGCAGAGTACCTGCAGTGTGCCCCAATTCTTTGTGCTCCTAGCACGGAGCAAGGATCCTGAAACCACTTCCTAGGAGTGAACGCTTACTCGGAAACAGATGGAAAACAAGACAGTAGCCTCGAGGGGACCTCAATTCTAGAACTCAGTTTCCCCACCTGTAGAAGAGTGACAGCCAACTCTAGCATCTACGAGAAACCTCCACAAGGCTGGACAACCGGCCCCATGGTGGACCCCACCTCCAAGTCACTCCCAAGCAATGCAGACACTGTCAGCCCGGGGACCACACACTGAGAAACACAGGTGCACACCAGCCTTGCAGTGGGTTAGACTCCCGCCCTGCAGAGGAAAATGGTTCTCACTGCCATGGAAAGCAAGGTCATTGCCAAATCTAATGCAAGCTTTTCTACTGGAAACCTGAGGCCCACACCCCCCCCCCCCCCCCCCCCCCGCTTTCCCATTTCCTGTTCCCAGCCCCTTTTAACCAGGATTTTTCTGCCCTTCCCAATCTGTAAGAATCTTAATACCCATGACAACTAATGCATTTTCTTGACAATCTCCTCTCTCCTCTCCCCTGCCCCCACCTCCTTGTGGGATTCTACCTCAATTATCCCTCCTGCAGACTTCCTGGCTATCCAGGATCTGAAATCCTAAAGCAGGACTTGGCACATTCTCATTCCCCTCCACTCCCTAAATCCGGGTAGGATGGTATTTGCCCTTCTAGGCCTCGGATACAGTCTTAAGACACACTCTCCTCTCCCTTCTTACAGAGGAAACCTTCCAAAGTGACTGCAACAAACCAATCCCTAGTCCCACCATGCCCCTCAGTTTTTCTCTTAAAAGAAAAGAAAAAAAAAACCCACAACAGAAGGACATGAGTTACTCTGGAAAATTATTAACCCATGTCACTCCTTCCCCTACACCAAAGCCATCCGTGGCTCCTACAGAGAAAATTTCCAAATTTCTTAGCGTGGGCTACAAAAATTCCTTTATAATCCACCCAACTTACCTTGTAGGCTGTAATTCCCCCACAACTCTCAATTGCCCCCACCCAGGACAAGCTCAACAAGAGGGAACAGCTAGCTCATCTTGCATCCAGATCTCAAAAGGAATTCCAGCAAACCTGAGTACTGGTGTTTAGTAACTCAATGATCATCGTGACTTCAGGAATTCCACAGAAAATGGAGAAGAGACTTTCTAAATGCACCAGTAAGAGTCCATTCTCAATTCGCTTTCTTATCAATACTGTGGTACCAAGAAACACAGTCAATGAGGCTCACCGACCAATTAGAATCAATGTACCATCTATGGCGGTTTCAGTATTCACCCGCATCTCTTGGGGTTTACAGGACATAGAACACAGGATTCTATGTTGACCAGGTGCAAGTGAACAGTGGTTTTCAAACAGAGATTTCCTACAAGTTAATCTAGTCCTAGGCCAGTCACAAGATTCAACTCATCAAAATGTCACACGGGTGTGCAAGTCATCAATATTTCTGCTACCTAAACAAAACTGCAAACCCTCTTTGGTTCCCGCATCTGAGCCAGTTCTAACATTGTTCCTTTCTTGCAGGACAAGAGTCCCTGCCATTATTTAGCTCTACAAAACCTGATGTACCAGTGTAAAGGACCAATAAAGGGATTCGTGGGGCACCTGGGTAGCTCAGTGGGTTAAAGCCTCTGCCTTCCGCTCAGGTCATGATCCCAGGGTTCTGGGATCAAGCCCCGCATTGGGCTCTCTGCTCGGTGGGGAGCCTGCTTCCCCCCCACCCCTCTGACTGCCTGCCTCTCTGCCTACTTGTGATCTATGTCGAATAAATAAAATCTTTAAAAAAAAAATAAAAAATAAAGGGACTCCTGCTCACCTATGGTTCAACAAAGCCCCCCCCCCCCAAAGTCCCGGGGCTGATCCCCACCCAGGGGACACTACATGCATACGATCTGATTTTAAAGCAAAGCTGTTAGAGAAAGCAAATATGGCTATCTGGAAGCAAAGTCCTGATTCTTCCTCTGCTGACATTTCACAGTGAGAAGAGAAAACCCGTGTTATAAGCAACATGGATCTAAGTGGAAGCTTACCATTTACACTTCAGGCAGGAACTGTGAAAGAATTAAGCAGAAGCAGGCATGGGACAATTTCACTCTCAACGGGAAACCACTGGAGAGTTTCGAGCAAAGAAGGAACAATTTGATTTACACGTTTGTCTTTGTTTTGTTTTTTAAGACATTTATTTATTTATTTGTTTGTTTGACAGAGAGAGAGAGAGAGAGATATCACAAGTAGACGGAGAGGCAGGCAGGCAGAGAGAGAAAGGGAAGCAGGCTCCCTGCTGAGCAGAGCACCGGATGCAGGACTCGATCCCAGGACCCTGAGATCATGACCTGAGCCAAAGGCTGCGGCTTAACCCACTGAGCCACTCAGCTGCCCCTGATCTACACGTTTTGAAAGTGTCCCCAGGCTGCTCTGTTGAGAATAAACCATGGCGGGGTGGGCTGGGTGCGCAGGGAAGCAGGGAAGGAAGATCTCAATAACCACCTGCCCAGGCCATAAGGGCGAAGGTGGCAGAGTGGCAGTTGCTGCTTCTGGTCACATTCTGCTAACAACTTGGTGCTTATCTAGAATGGGGCAGGGGGGGGAGTCCAAGATAAACTCCAAAATGTTTCAGCCCTGTAAATGGACTCACCTCTTGCAGGGGAGGAGGGGGGAAACCTCGGGGAAGAAAAGCACTTCTGAGAAGAAGGCTCTGGAACAGACAGAAGGGAGGAACCAGAGTTTCATTTTTAGACTTCTTAATCTGAGTTACCTCTAATCTGTCCGAGACGACAGGTCAGAGTTCAGGCCATGGGTCAGACCCAGAGATCGGAGTATCACCCAGCAGCTGGAACATCAAATTTCTTGTACCCTCATTTGCTGATGGGCAGAAAGCACAGTTTACCTGTCCCCATGAAAATTAAGAATGAAGTCAAACGAAGGGCCAGCTGACCTGGACAAGTCACTTACTTTATGGCTATGAAGGTTTCTGGAGCCTTAGGAAAAATGAGACTTTAAAATAGTGAGTGAAAGCAGAGGGGTGAGCATGGAAGAAACTGGAGGTTTCAGATACTCAAGAGTCATTCTGCAAAAAAGCCACTTGCCACCACAAACCTGATTCACCAGTGATGGCAAGTCAATAATGGGGCAGTGATCAGCACAGGCAACACTAGAGCTCATCAGCTGGTGCTGGTAAGAAAATCCTACTTGGGGGGCGCCTGGGTGGCTCAGTGGGTTAAGCCGCTGCCTTCAGCTCAGGTCATGATCTCAGGGTCCTGGGATCGAGTCCCGCATCGGGCTCTCTGCTCAGCGGGGAGCCTGCTTCCTCCTCTCTCTCTCTGCCTGCCTCTCTGCCTACTTGTAATCTCTGTCAAATAAATAAATAAAATCTTTAAAAAAAAAAAAAAAGAAAGAAAGAAAAAGAAAAAAGAAAATCCTACTCAGCCATGTGAACCGTAAATAAAATCAATCTCCGTCTGTCACGCACCCCTTCTTCTATTTAAGAACATCCCTTCTTCTATTTAAGCTTCACATGCAAATAACAAAAAGGACGAGCATCCACCCAGAAGCAGAGACAGGCGACCAAGGAGACACTGGCCTGAGGCCTGGGCTCACAAGTACTCAAAATACGGTCCCAAAATAAAGTTGTGTGTGGATATCCAAGCTACAACCTGTTCCCCCTCAAGTGAAGGATCCAGAGCGGCCCCTTCTGGATGCCAGCTACCGGCTGAACCCAGACAGAAAAGCGGAACACTACAAGATCCAAAAGGCATAAACTCTCAGACCCAGGGAAAGAACATAGAAAAACGTGCCTGGTAAGCGATGAACATCTTTATTTTCCCCACTGCCGCGAGCCACACCCCGATGCTACCCCTGGGCTGTGTGCTTCCTCTCAGCAAAACCTCCAGCCCCTGAAGCCAAGATTCTCACCTTTTAAAAATACTCCTTTACTGGGTTTACCAAAAAAAACCCCATATACGTGTCTTCCTAATAAGTCAGTCTTTCTTGTCTCCATCGCGGAGAACTCGTGCTCAGGTCTGAGCAACCCCAGAAGCTCTTCTCTAGAATGCTACGTGTCAAGCTTGGCTGCCTTGGAAACCAACCCCTCCCCACCCCCCGTGGAGCTATAATAAAATACAAACCTCATCCCCACTCTGACTTAACCAGGTCAGGGTTGTGGCATGTGCCCGGAGGTTTTGATAAACCCAGATTCACTGCTCTAGAACTCAATCCTGGGACCCATTTACGGACACATGCTCCTTGGGTAAAAAGCTCCATTCACAACTGCCCAACATCAACCCTTCTATGCATTTCCAGCCTCAGTAATTGTGGAGCAAACGAAGCTACAAACACAGTAAGAAATTCATGTAAATAATAAGGAAACTAGATAACTAAAAAGATACCCAGAATGTCCTAATACACTTTATTGTTTTTACAGAAATTCTCAAAGATCAAGATTTCAGCATTCTCTGAAATAAGAAAAAAAAAAGTTATTAGCAGATACTCGAGCTTTCCTTCCTTGAAATATAAACCGAGCACCTAGTAGCTTGAAGGAAACAAACTACTCAAAGTTTCCAGAGTTCCCACTGAATGAGGGAAGCCCTGGTGTCTGAGTCAGAGATGGGTTCTAGTTTGCCAATAATAAATACAAAAATAACATCTCAGTACAAGTAGCAGGAAACCAGGTTAGGACTGCTCGTGGATTTAATTCTGTAAGGAGGGACAGATTTGAAACGTGGATGATCTCTGACCCTATATCCCATCACAGGGAACAGAAGCTAAACCAAGATCAATTTCCTAGAAGGGGGTAAAAATTTAAAAAGCCTCCGCAAGTTCTTTGACATTTTTTTCCTCATTTATCCTAAACTCAAGCTACTGCCAAATAACCCGAGGCCAGAGGTAAGGCTTATATTCCTCTACCTGCACAGTCTGAGTGGGAGGGTCAGGCTCTACATTCTGGGAAATCTACTGTCTGTTAATCTATAATTCCATTTTTGTCTCCAGAGAGACTCAGTGGCCTGCGGGCTCTCCTCTTGTTCCTAACATTCCTCAGTTATCAGGGTAGCTCTCAAGAAAACCTTCTCCAATCCCGGAAAAAGCACGTGTTTGTGTGTGTGTGTGTGTGCGCGCGCGCGCGCGCGCGCGTGCACACACACACACACACACACACACAAGAAAATAGATCTTGTCCTTCCAACAGGACAGTAATGGATGGATTTCATCCTTAACACTGATGTAAAACTCAGGGGTGGAGGGTAGGAGGTTGGGGGGAGTGGGGGAGTGGGGATGATCCTATATAAAACACGAAATTTTTAATGGCCAAACTTCTCAGACCATTTTACAAAAAAGCCCTGACCTCAAAGAAAACAGTCTGCATCGCTACCAGGCATGCCCACACAAAGAAACACAGCAGGCACTCCCCAAGGGCCAAAATAAAATGCTCTCTAGTAATTACCATAAATAGAAAAGGAGACGGGCTTCCTGAGTCAAGAGTACAGAGTACAAGAAAAACCACCAGCAACAAAAACATCATAAACAAAATTACACGGCCAACAATAAATCCGGAGGAAGGCGGAATTGCTTCTCAGTGAGATGTAAAGAAACACATCTGGAAGAGCCTTCAACAAGAGGACAGGCCTAGGAGCCGGCAGGGAGGGCTGAACACGCTGCTACCTTCCTTAAATACAGAAGCAGAATGCAATGACCATTCATTTTCTCCGGCACAAAAAAGAAAAGTTTCGGAAAAACCCAACAAGTAAACCACAGCTTAATAGTTGAGAAAAGATTTCTCATTACTCTGGGCATTTATTATTTCCCCTAACTTCGGTACAATTTCCCCCAATCAATTCCCATTTCCTGATTTTTTTTTTTTTAATCAATAAAGAAAATTAGAGATCCTCCCTTTAAAAAAGAGCCTGCGAACCTCTCAAATGAGTACATGAGGCAGTTGCCCATCAGATCAACCATACTAGCTCCCACTGTGCTTATGAGGTTATCAGTTTGAAATTGTGATTTAAGTTCATGGACATGTACTGTATAAATCATATCCAAAATGAACCTCTGATTGAAGAGAAGCAGCATAGAAAATACTAATGAGTGAAGAGCAGGAAAGCACGTCTGCACATTTGCCTCTCATAATCCTCACTAGCCTGTAAATTGTATTCATCTGACCAAGAATTGTTCTATTATGAAAACAGACATCTTCATCATTGCAAAACCCAGTGTTCTCTCTGCTTACCATATATGCTGGGCACCCTCTTTTATTTATTTTTTAAAGATGAGAGAGAGAGAGAGAGAGAGAAGGGGGGAAGGTACAGAGGGAGAGAGAGTCCCAAGCAGACTCTGCACTAAGCGCAGAACCTCGAGTGGGGCTCGATCTCACAACCCTCAGACTGTGATGTGAGCTGAAACCAAGAATCAGTGGTTTAACCGACTGAGCCACTCAGGGCCCCTTCTGGGAAGGCTTCTAGGAGATTTACATGAAATAACGCATTGCTGAGGTAACAGGCAGGTTCGCCAAGGCAGAGCCTGCTGCCTGGCTCCAACACACCTCCCTCAGGACATTCTGAGGCGCTCTCCCTAGTGATCATCTTTCACTTTGTTCAAAGCCTTTCTGCTCAGTGTGAACAGGAGTCTGGAGCCTTCTCTCTTATCTTATCCTCTAGAAAGAAAACCCTGAAAACTACACACCTTAAAATGGTTTAAATGGTGAATTTTACCTCAGTATGTGAACTTTACCTCAACAACAACAAAAACAACTAAAGATGTTAAATTTGCTAATCTCAAAGCAAATTCTACTTAAAATTACTTTGAGATACTGAGCACAAGTACTGAGGTAACTAGTACTTTATCTCACGCGGAAGTTCTAGAAATAAGGTTACTGGCGAACGGGGCTTGAGTTTAAAAAGCAAAATCACCCACCAATATTCAAAACAAAACCAATCACTTTTTACCAAGTAAAAACAATTTCTCAATTACAAACTAAACCATTAATATTGCAGTATACGTGAACCAAAACATGAGTGGTTCACTAGAAACTTCTGCTAATGTATTGTCGAAATTAAAAAAAAAAGTCTATAGAATATATAGGGAAGCAGTTCCTTCATAATGCATACTACTTCTGGAAACCCACAAACTTCCTCTTCACAAAGGGCAGGACAGGGCTGTGTGGGATTTGCTCCCTTCTAGAAACAGAGCCATTGCCTGGCCAACAGTAGTGATCAAATCTAGGAAGGGAAGGGAGCAGGAAAGATTCGTCATTCCGATAGAATGGTCTCAACCAGCATTCTTGACTTTCAGGATTTCCGACTTTGCATCTGCACTGTGGTCTGCAGTGGTTTGAACCCATCTCCGAAATACTCTTTAGCACTTGTTTCTCCCATAACAGTCATCCTCTGGCTCGGCTCTTAGCACAATACTTCTCAAATATCACCTTTGTAATTAATTTTCTTAAGATTTTTATTTACTTGAGGGTGTGCGAGCGAGCATGCATGTGCACACCCGGGGGGGGGGGGTGCACAGAGGAAGAGGGAGAAGCAGACTCCCTGCTGAGCACGGAGCCTGAGGTGGCCTCCATCCCAAGACCCCCAAGGTCAAGACCTGAGCTGGAATCAAGAACTAACCCCTAAAAGACAGAGCCACCCAGGGGCCCCTCAAATACCACACCTTTTGAACAAAGGCTTCTAGACCATCCTACCACACAATCTAAGTAACTGCTTCCGCTTGCTTCACAGGACTTCTCACGCATAAAAATGCTCATTTGTCAGAGGAGGAGGTACATGGTTTTCTAAATTACCAGCTGAATTCCACCTGTAATGCAGCAGAATCTGGTAGCATTCAGTGTAGAGCTGACCTCCAGACAACACGGGTTGGAACTGCGCAGGTCAGACTTACACACAGATATTTTTCCAATAAGCACAGGAGAGGACTGTACGTGTGTTTTCCTTAGGATTTTCTTTGCTCTGGCTTAGTAACACACAAAATAATACTTCATGTTATCAGTGAGGCCTCCAGTCCGTAGTAAGGGTTACTTAAGTTCTAAGGGAGTCAAGAATCATACACAGGGGGCGACTGGGTGGCTCAGTGGGTTAAAGCCTCTGCCTTCGGCTCAGGTCATGATCTCAGGGTCCTGGGATCGAGACCCGCATCGGGCTCTCTGCTCAGCAGGAGGCCTGCTTCCTCCTCTCTCTCTGCCTGCCTCTCTGACTACTTGTGTTCTGTCAAATATATAAATAAAATTTAAAAACAACACACCATACACAGATTTTCAACAGCTCAGGGGACCAGTGCCTCTAACCTCCAAGTTGTTCAAGGGTCACCTGTATTCAAAACTTGATTCTCTAGGATGAAACTTGTTTCTTTTTTCTAACCTAATAAAGCAAAGGTCAAAGGAGTAAAAGTTAACGCACGTAGCTCAGAGTCCAGCGTGAATCCCCACCTCCCTATAAAAATCACAGAATCCGGAGCTGCTTACAAGCCGTGTGATCATGCGGACTGACCTCACCAGTCTGTGCCCGGACGGATGCCAACCGCGTGCTGTCACACGGCGGGGCTGGCACAAAGACGGGGTTCGAGGAGAGGGTAGGCCTCCATGGTTAGTGAGGAACGAAGGAACAAACAGAACACTTGGCCTGGTTTTCTCCCACAACTTTTCAATCCCCACAAACTAGTGTCTGAAAACACCAACTTAATGTCAGGTTCTGGAAGTCCGAAGTTCAAAATCAGTTTTACCGGGTTGTAACGAAGCTGTGGGGCTGTCTTCTCCTGCTGGCTCTGAGGGGAGAAGCCAGGTCCTTGCCTTGTGGCAGCTTCTGCTGGCTGCCTGTATTCGGTGGCTTGTGGCCCCTTCCCCTGCCCTCGGAAAGCACCACCTGCCCCTCAGCTTCCCCACGTCACTTCTGCCCACCCCCTCCTGCACCCTCTCCTTTTATAAGGGTCCCTGTGATGACACTGGGTCCACCTGGGTGATCCAGAGTAGCATCCCATCTGAAGATCCTTAACGCCATCACACTGGCACAAAGTGCCTCCTAGACCATGTGAGAGGACAGGTGCGTGGCATTAGGACGTGGCTGTATCAGCCTTCCTGCCGCCCACCAGAAAGTACGTGTTGGTATCTTCGTTTCTGAAAAACAGACCATGGCTGCAGACAAAACACTCCTCACTGCTGAGCACAGCCACACGCACACTGGGATGTGTCGGGACAGAGCTGAAGGCCACCTTCAGCGCTCTGGGAGGACGTGTCAGGAACACGCCTGGCAGAATGTCTTCCCCATTTGTTTTGCTTTTTAAGTCTAGATATACAATCAGTTCCGCATAAAGCAAAAACACCTGAATGGGCCCACAATGAAGAAGGGTGTAGCTCTTGGGCTCACCCAGAACCGCCGTTTCTCAAAGCTTACACTCGGTGTTTCCCCTAGAAACAGCGAAGTAACTGAGTGTTTCAACGGAAAAGACTTTTTTTTTTTCCCTGCACTGAAATCATGGCACCACCCAACGGCTCTTCTCCAAAGCAGCACTAAAGCAGAAATTTTAATGAAGAAGACACGAACGTGTTGCAAATTTCTCAGATAGAATGACTGGAATTAATCTCAAGATTTCTACTCTGAGACACACAAATAGAGAAGAGACACATGAAAATAAGCTTCGACAGCATTAGTCACGAGGGAATTCCAGCTGGAAACCACAGTGCGATACCATTTCATACCCCGCAGGATGGCTATAATCAGACAGACAGTAGTAAGTGTTGACAGGAACATGGAGGAACTGGATTCTTCCTACGCTGTGGTGGTAGTGAAAACTGGTGTGGTGGTTGTGAGAGCAGTTTGGCTCCTTCCTCAAAAGGTTCAAGGGAGTCAGCACGGGACCCAGCAGTTCCACTCCAAGTACCTACACCCAGGACAGCTGAACTAAATGGCTGCAATAAAGCCTGCCCTCAAATGTTCACAGCAACATGATCCGTGGTGGCCCACGCGTGGAAACAGCTCAGACACCCATTCCCTGATGAATGGACAAAACGGGACGTGCATCCACGAATGCAACTGCTGGACAATGAAACTGAAGGACTGATCTATTTCCCTAAAGTTGCCCTGTGCAAATCGCCTCTGCTCTGCTCTACTACGTAAAACTCATAAAACTCATTACTCTACTTTGCACATCCAAGGAGCGTTCCCTCCATCCGCTGTGAATCTAAGCTCAGTAGCAAATCTGGAAAGGAAAACGCTGAAGCCACATGCCACCTTTCCACTGCCCTGCCAGCTGGAAACGCGCCATCCCTGGTCTGTTCCCTACATGACAGGACCGCCAAGGAAACTACTTAATAGACATTCGACAGCCTCGTGTTCGCAGCAGGTTAAGGGAGAGGAAGCAGAGAGCTGAGGACAGGGGAAGGAAGGAGATCCAGCAGTCCCCTCCATGTGGCCCCCACAGGCCGCCCCCCACCGTGTGGCCCAGAGAGAGGCAGGTGCGTGACTCCTCGGGGCCTGCTGCTTTGGGAGTCGACATCTGAGCCAAGGGAAGGAAAAAAGAGAAAAAAAAAAAAAAAAAAAAGGCTCGCCTACAGTGACAGCACATGTATTACTAGGAAACCACGCACAGACAGGGGACACTGTGACATGAATGTGGGGGAACGGGGTGGGGGGAAGAATCTACAGAGAGTTTCTTGTCAACAACTCAAAGAGCTGTACTTGTTAAAACCCACAGCCTCACAGGAATCTCAGCTAGGCATGGTTGCTCAGATTCACAGCAGCCTTTAATGTGTTCTGTTATAAAGAATTACACGTCAATAAATTAATCTGAGGGTAAGAAACAAACGGGATTTCAGGGGAGTGAATGCTGGGGAAGACAGCAGTGAGGACAAGGCAGGCGCCTGGCCTGGCCTCTGAGGAGCCGGTGGGCAGAGCAGGAGTTCCTCCGCTGTATCTGAGGGACACAAGACAAACTATCAAACTATTTAGGGGGGGGGGGGGGGGGGGGGGAGTTAATCAACCCAGGCTGCAAATACCTCCTGGCCTGAGACTGGGCACAGAAATTCTCCTTTAAACAAGCACAGACACAGGAGTCTAGGCTCCTCCTGATCAACTCTCCAGCCAAGCCCCAGATGAACTTGTACAGAGAAATCTCCTGAGATGTGATCAGCAGAGGGAGGGGGGCGGTGAGGGGGGTGGGAAAGCCTGGAAGAAGCACCAGGGAAAGTGACTCAGGCTGTCTCTCTCCCTGCCAAACGCAGCAGTTACTGATGCCAACATATCCCATTTATAACACTGCACAAAAGCGTGTGCACAGAGGGACCACACAGCGACTTTTCAGAAGCCTAGAATAACTTCCAAGTTTAACCCATAAAGTGGTCACTCTTTTAAAAAAAAAAAAAAACACAGCAAATATAAAAGTGACGAATAGGTGAAGAGGCCTGGCTTCTAGAAAAGAGCTGCTTCTCAGAGGCTACAGTATACACCAGGCCTGTGGGACACAAAAGCCCCTCCTTCTATTGCCAGAACTCAGCACACTTGTACCAACATTTACAAAGAAGGACAGTGTGGCCTAGAAAGCTAAGTAATGGTCAGAAAGCTTGTTTGCACTCTACTGGGAAGATGATAGATGAAAACCAAGACCTCCCGCTTCGTTACCAACAATGTCTTTTCTTGATGCTCCACTGGCCTGTGCTGGAAGCAAGGTTTTCTCTGGCTGGCCTCACACAAGCCTCTCCTCTGGCAGCTGGTCTTGGGAGAAGAACAGGGCCACTGCCCAAACTCAGCGGGCCTTTCCCCTAGTTAATTCAGACCTGCCTTTCAAGTGTTGACAGAAAATGTCTCCTGGCCTCAGAGAAGTTCTTCTCGAACTGTTAGAATCTTCACATGCTGTTCGCCTCTCAGAGCAAAATCCTTCCTCAGAGAGCCCCCAACATGATCTGCTCCCTCACGAGACATGAAGCTCCCTGAGGCGAGCTCTTTGGTCTTCACGTGGACCGACCACCTCTTCCTTCGGCACAAAGGTTGACCTTCAAGTAATGGTGTCGACGGATAGGGAAGCATTATATTTATACCTAACACTAAACACACTCCTGTCAGTCAAGTGGGACCAGCTTTATTTGCTTTCCATTTCCTTTCTTTAGGTTTAGTTTCTCCTGCCTTCAGGTGCGCTGGAACAGGCCATCCTAGAGGACATACAAAAGGTCCATTGGGGGGCACCTTTCTTTTCTAAGGTACTGTAAAACACCTGATGGCTGTTTTGCATGAAAATGCAGAATTGTGGCCACAACAAATACCTGTTGTGTGAATATGAAATTTGCAGCCTGCTGCTTTCATTTCTGGGCCTTTGTCTGCTCTGCATACCTTCAGACAGGATCGGGGGAAGGCCCAACTTGACAGAGGGAATGGCAATCCGAACCACCGTGACCAAATTTGCTCATGCTCAGGTGATGGAAACCATGTCACAGATGCCACCCGGATTCTTTCTTATTTTAGGCTTTTTAAAAGTAGGAAAACCACGTACATCTTAGAGTCAACACAATACGACAATTACTGAACACCACTGGTCGGCAGCACGAACATGTCCCCATGGGCTATACGGTCTCCATGTTATTAATCAGGGATAGCTGGTAGGCAGACACGTAATTAATTAACACATTTAAGTAAATAACTGAGTTCCAGATAGAAATAATGAGAAACGGAGTGAACTAGACCCCAAGACCTGTAGTCGGCCTTCATCATGAATACAACAAAACACAGAGCGGGCACGGCTGGTGCCTGGCTCATATTCTAACCAATACAAGCAAGGCCATCATGTCGAATGTTCTCTCCAGCCCATTATGCACTCTTCGGGCTATCTGCCTTGACTCATGCCTACAGTTTGCTCCAACTCCGTCAAATCCTGGTCCCGCGTCAGGACAGACGCTGTGTGCCCGCAGACTGGAATAAAGAAGGCAGGCAGGCGTACCCAACATTTAGCTCTCAGGTATACTGGGCCCAGTAACCCCCTGCAAACCCATTTCCAACTTTCATTGTGTCATGTGGATGACAGAAGGTCACTAAAACAAGGAGTGAGCAGGTGTGATGTCTGTGACAAGAAGATCAGGGGTCAAAGTGTCTTAAGAAACTTTATCAACAAAAACACAGTTAAGGGGCGCCTGAGTGGCTCAGTTAAGCATCTGCCTTCAGCTCAGGGTTCCGGGATCGAGTCCTTACTCAGCAGGGAGCCTGTTTCTCCCTCTGGCCTGCTGATATCCCTGCCTGTGCGGACACATGCTCGTGCTCTCAAGTGCTTGCACTCTCTCTCTGAGAAATAAATCTTTAAAAATAAAAACAAAACAAAACAAAAAGCAGTTATGCGGTGTTTGCCCTGTCTCCAAAATATGACAGGCAGGGATTGTAACTAGAAAAGATGCCTTTGTGTTAAGATGAAGGGCAGAATGAGAAATTATACTTTGGGGTCCACTGTATCTTGGTGGCTTTCCCTCACTGTCACGATGGAGACAACACTGCAACCTGCAGAAGGTTCTGGAACTGAGAGCGGGAAGACCTGGGGGGGGGGGGGGGGGGGTCAGTGTTTCCTCTCATTCTGAGCTCCCTTTACAGTATCCCTTCCCTTTTGCTTCAGTGCTTCCTCAGGAGCAACTCCTGACTGGCGGGCCCAAACCCACCTAAGGATCTTCTGCCAAAAATGCAATTATCAAGCTCCCAGCGCCAAAACCCAATCCCACTTCTAAAAACAGTGCTCTTTAATTTGTGCTCTACCTCCAGACTGAGCAACCCTGGAAATAGAAGTGGGAATTTTCCAACCTGGAAATAGTTCTGACTGAAACCTTCTCTCTACCCATTCTCTTTGGAATAACTCAGTTGGGCCTACTTCACTCACATGTGCCTAATTAGGGCACATAATGCGGTTGTGGCAGTGGATGGAGACACTAAAAATTCACCCACCCGCAAAATTCCATTCTCAGATGGAACATCTTTGTTCAGCATCTTCTATCACCAAAAGGAAGTCACCATCTTGGATCAGAGAACAAAAGCTAAAACAGCAATTAGGTCCTTCAGAACTAACCGGTACAAATCTACCCCATCACCCACAGATGAGCTACAACCTCGTGGATAAGGTTTTCTTTTCCTTTAAAGAAAAGTGCTAAGTCAAAAAGTGAGTTCACATGACAGTATGGTCTAAGGAATCGCACTGAAAATGTTTTCCATCCCTAATGCACATGCTGTTAACTTTTAAAAAAATAAAAAAAAAAATAAAATAACCACGTTTTCAAACTGTGTCCTAGAATTCCTCTCATGGCCTTCATTAAGGAGTTGTCAACTTCCAGCCTGTGTGCCTGCGATGGTATACTGCCCTCTTTCTCGGGATAATTTTTAGCCATTTAAGTGGCTTGACTCCCTGCCCCCCCCCCCCCCCCCCCCCCCCAAAAAGCAGTAAGTAAGTAAATGCAGAAAACCTCAGCAGCAAAACATATTCTGGTGAGCTCTTCCCACCCCAGCCGCTTCACATCTAGCTGTATGTTGTTCCAGTCTGCAAAGGCTTGCCTTTCTACCCTCTGATGGTTTTAATGAAGAATAAACCTGTTAACTTTGACTTTGACATTTTTATACTTGAGAAGAAAGCAAGAGCAGTTCCCTCTGCCCTTTCAAGTATAACTAAAAACAAAGAAAAGCCACTAGTTAACATCTGGAACAAAATATTAAAAAAATTAAAATGTTAAGCCATTTCTGTGAGCTTAGGAAAAGTTGTAAACCGTCAAAGCAAGTTTCCAAAATACATTTTAGAATACACTTCGATAACCCCTTCTCCTCTAGCAATCTGCTATAATGAAGATTCAGAGAAGGCATAGGTAAGAGAAGTAGTGAGATCTCTTTGTCCTATGAAATGGATTTCAAGCCACTACCACCAACATACACCATGTAAATTTTTAAGCCCCAAGCAGAATTTTATATATATATATATATATATATAATTTTTTTTTAAAACAAAGTCAGTGTAATTGGTGACAAACATCCCATTCTTCATCTCATTTTCGTCCACATCTTCAAACATAAAACATTATGCAATATTCCCTGGAGACCTACAACACATAATGGGAACTGAACCATTTCTCATAAACGCTCACCAGTCCTGTGAGTGATCAGGGAAGGCAAAATGGATTTGGAAGGCTCAGAAGGTGCAACTACTTAGAAGAATGCTTACTAGCTTAAAATGAGCAAGCACATGCTCTTCTCCCTTTCCACACACCCCTTCCCTGATTTTCATTAAAAACTTTGCATTATTGGGGAGACTGGATGGGCAGCTCAGGTCCTGATCCCGGGGTCCTGGGACTGAGCCAACAGTCCTCATGGAGGAGAGATGGCTTCTCTCCTTTCCTCTGCCCCTTAGCCCCGCTCATACTCTCTCTCTAGCTCATTCTCTCCCAAATAAATAAAATATTTAAAAAATAAAAATAATAAAACTTAAAAAAAAAAAACTTGATTATATCAACGTAATTCCTTTTCTCTCTATCCTGAAAAGATTGAGGGTAACTTACTTGCCCTAGATTCTTCTTTCCCCACATCCTAACTGTACACATAATTTAGACCAAAACTCCCAGCCCCAAATCCTTAAATCTAGCAGCTACAGAATATTTAGCTGCATAACATGTCCACGTGCACTGACTCAGACTACTTAATCACCTAATGGCTCAGGTGAGGAGAGTCGAACAAAGCTTTTAGGACATCACTCCACCTGGCTTTTTCCGGATACAAAATAATCAATGCCCTAATTTTGACCACTGTATTCAAAATATTTGGAATTACCGACATCCAAATGTTTGCATCCACTGGGTACATTCCGGACAAATGAAACCAAGCAATGCAAGTTTCTTTCAACGGTGGCTTCACATACCCTCTTCCCAGAGAAGGGACGAGAAATTCTTTGCTTGGTTATACACACAGGTGCACCAACTACATGCAGAAAAGCAGGAAGGAAGGAGGAAAAAAGCCATACCATAGCTGACTAATCTGCCCTACAAACCAGAGAACCATCAGCACGTTAATTGAATCCAGAATTTGGGAAAGCCAAGAAAACTTAAAAGAGATGCATTCATAACAAGAGGAGGAGACTCATGGATTTAATTACTTCCACTATACATGACAATTAAGAATAAATGGTGGAAAACCACAAGACAGCAGACAGTGAAAAAAAAAAGCTAAATGTTGATTGCCATTAGCGTTAACAACAGGAGTTTCTAACACCTGCTATAAGCTACTGTGTAATAAAAAAATGAAGTACTCTTCCTAGTGAATAAATGAATCCATTAATGTAAGCCAGGGTCTTCAGAAAGCACATTTAAAGTCCTTTAAGCCACCAAAAGTCACTCTCCCCAAATAGAGGCTTCAAAATGGGATGGAAATTGTCTGAACCTCTTCAAAGCTTCCAGTCTACATACGAACAACACAACACAGAATGGAATATTACCAGACAAGAAATTCATTTAATAAAACATTCATTATTTCAAATACAAACAGCATACCAACAACAAAGACAACAAACATTTACTGAGTTCACCACACATGTATCACCACAAGTCGGTCTCAGAACCACCCCATGAGGGGCGCCAGGGTGGCTCAGTCTTAAGCCTCTGACTCTTGCTTTTGGCTTGGGTCATGATCTCCAGGGTCCTGAGATCCAGGCCCGAGGCAGGCAACCAGCTCAGCACAGAGTCTGCTTGACATTCCCTCCCTCTGCCCCTTCCCTCTCATTCTGTTTCAAATAAATAAATCTTAAACTTATAAAAAAGAAAAGAAAAGAACAACCCCCTGAAGGAGAAAGGCTAACTTGACCCAGACTGCAGAGTTTAGTCAAGAGTAAAGGAGAGGCTCAATCCCAGGAAGTTCCCTTCTGAAACAACCTCCCAAAGTGAGCCACAGCTCAGACTTCTGGTCTACCCAAAGCTCCATGAACCCAACAGAACAAAGCAAGCTAGGGGCTCTATTAAACCAGAACCTTTATCCATGCTACCCTAAAACAACATAACCAAGTGGAAATCCTCTTTAGAAAATTTCCATCTAAAGGGAATAAAGTCAAGACAAAATTTTTAAGTGTAAGTTCATAAAAGCGGAAAAATTTATATAAAGCACTGATGGGGTTTTATTTCATTCCCAACAGGACAATAAACTGTCATCTACGTTTAATTATAAATGCAATTTTGGTTGAATCATAATCCTCCCAACCCCAGGACTTGGACTACTTTCCCATACACTAAAATTCCTTCTCCACTGCACAGGCAAAGACAGGAAGACGGCAACTACACCAAGATAAATGGATAACCTTGACCTTCAGACTTTCACTCCAAAGACAAACCGATTTCTAATGTTCTCAAATTGGGGTGCAGCTTCAACCATCAGAGAAGGCCTCCACTCCAGTTATTCTAAACTAGTCGCGGGGAGCAGTACCTCTCAGTGGGGAATTTTTATGGTTCCACAAGGGATTCAGATGCTCATCCGTGGTTAAGAATATTAAACCACACTGCATTCCTGAATCTACTCTGGCCCCTCTTGCGGCACGAGGGTGGGGGAGAGAGATTACAAACTGTAGCAATATAGACAGAATGACTTTTGGTGCACAATTTACAATTTAGTTTTCTAATTAAATTAGGCTTTGACCAAAAGAAAAAGTATTTAAAAAATAAAATCTTCAACTATCCTTGTTTAAAAGGATAATCCAAAAAAATTTTTAATGATCATCTAAAATAGCAAGTAATCCAAGTCCTCAAAAATGTCTGATGTTATCAGTAGCAATTTAACAGCTTAAGTTATTAAATAAATTATGTATCTATGGATGTCCTGAGCATTACAATAGGGAATTAAAACTATTTTAGCTCATGAAGACTTGACTGTTACAGAAAACTTGAGACCAGGGAAAGGGCGGATAAGCTAGGATTAAAAATTTTCTGCAGAACATGTATAAAGTAATATAAAAATCCACATAACTAGGTAGGATAGAACCTATCAAAGTAACTCCAACGCCGAATGATTTATACTCGTGGAAAGAAACAGATGTTTCACTTCTAAAATCAGAGAAACTGTAGGCTGGGAAGATTCTGAAATTAGACAGCAACGGTCATTCTACAACCTGGAGAGTTCACTAAAAATCACCAAACAATACTCATTTATTTGACACAGAGAGAGAGAAATCACAAGTAGGCAGAGAGAGAGAGGAGGAAGCAGGCTCCCCGCTGAGCAGAGAGCCCAATGAGGGACTCGATTCAAGGACACTGAGATCATGACCTGAGCCTGAGCTGAAGGCAGAGGCTTAACCACCCAGGGGTACCCAAACAATACTCTTTAAATGGGTGGCTTGTAGGGTAGGTAACTTACATCTCAATAAAGCTGTTTAAGATAAACACCAGGGAGCACATCAGACTTTCCTGTGAACCATCTTTCCAAACAAAATCTTTCAAGAAGTTGTTTTTCATGACAAGAGCTCAGTCAGTCAGAGCTACCCACACTCCATGGTCATTCCCAATACCAATTTTATGCCAGTGTATTCAATCTCAGCCACATGAAACAGGAAAGAATGCCAGGGAGGGCATATACCCATGCTGAAAACAAAAACGAAAACAGAACAACAATAACAACAAAAATACAAAGTCAGTGAACATCTCTCTCTTTCATCCACTTTCCAAAACTGCCTTAGGGTTGACCACTACTTTACAGTCAACGACCAAAGGGAATTTAACAGCCACCATTGGAAACTATAAAATCACCACCTACTCCCAAGTGTGACGGAATATCCTACTCTTCCCTAAAACCCAAGCAGACATTGCATTGGACCCTGTAATACATTTGCATTAAGTTAACATTAAATAAGCATTAAATAAAAACTGAAGATCCAGGGCAAGTACCAAACAGTGAGGGGGTCACACCGTGGGGAAAACAACGGAATGGCTAGCTGGCCCCGGGGTCTGTCTCTCTCCCTGGAGGTCTGGAAGGATAGCCCGGACTAACGCTGATGCCCAGATCAGCAAGGTCAGCAGCGTGTAGCTTAATACTCCAAAGCTATTTAAAAGGTCCTCCCAGGGGCGCCTGGGTGGCTCAGCGGGTTAAAGCCTCTGCCTTCGGCCCAGGTCATGATCCCAGGACCCTGGGATCGAGCCCCGCATCGGGCTCTCTGCTCAGTGCAGAGCCTGCTTCTCTCTCTCTCTCTCTCTGCCTGCCTCTCTGCCTACTTGTGTTCTCTATCAAATAAATAAATAAAATATTTTTTAAAAAAAAATAATAAAATAAATAAAAAAAATAAAAGGTCCTCCCAGGTAAATCTAAAAGCAGCATTCATCAGAATGAATGAGTCAAGGACACCAAAGCCATTCTCCAATTATAAATTGCTTTGTTTTCGAATTTAACAACCCACCGCCCGCTCTTCCTTGTCTAGGAGGCTTACAGGCTTCTGCTTACTACGCCAAGATCAACGTGCATTAGTCTGAGCAATCTGATCTTAACCAGACCCGGCTTCTGTCAGAGATAACTGAAGGGCAAAATTAACTCACAGAACATCTGCTAACTGTTGGAGGGCACAGTGACAGGATGGCGAGCCGCCCTTCCCCGCTCCAAAGACACTGATGAAACCATATAAAGCATCAGCCTCTTTGATGTACAATAGCCTAATTTTACACCAAGAGGTGATCGTACTCTCAGGACGCATCCAATCCTTTAACCTGACCTCAACCCAGCTTTGGGGGAGTTTTTAAATACGATATTCACGTCTCTGAATTCCACCAGCAATAATGATGCCCACCAAAATTACAAGACCGATTTGGTTACATTTGAGAACTTAATGACCCCCTTCCTTTGAAGTGGAAAAATCCCAGAAATCACAAAACCAATTACGAAAAGGATTCGTAACAGCTTTTTCCTTTTATTTAAAGTAAAGCAGCTTTTCACACAACAACCCTCATTATTTTACCTGCCTAGGACTTAGGGCACCTATCTTCGAGCGTGGATATAAATAAACTGTAAAAATCAAAGCACCTAACAGTTGAATAATTTAGTACTAGTACTAAAAGACTGAAGTAAAAATAAACAAGGAAACAAATGAAATATCGGGATGCAGAAAGGTCACAAGATATAGTCATGTTCCCTTTGAAGTAGCAGGGAATTATTTGAATAATCCTATGGAAAACTATATCCTAACTTTTTCTGTAATTTTAAGAAACTAGGAAACCTCACAGAACGTCTCCATGAATTTTAAGAGTTACATAACACATAAGACTTGCCAGGACTTTTTTAAATAAGATTTTATGTATTTTCTTAATAGGGGGAGAGAGGGCTGATGAGGAATTTGAGAGGCAGGGAGGGGGGTTGTGGGAGGTAGGGAAGGAAAAAAATGAAACAAGATGGGATTGGGAGGGAGACAAACCATAAGAGACTCTTAATCTCACAAAACAACCTGAGGGTTGCTGGGGGAGTGGTTATGGAGAGGGTGGCTGGGTGATGGACATTGGGGAGGGTATGCACTATGATGATACTGCGCAGTGTGTGAGCCTCATGATTCACATACCTGTACCCCTGGGGCAAACAATATATTACATGTTAATTTTTAAAAAATTAAAATAGGGGGAGAGACTGAGCATGAATGTGTGCGTGAGGGGAGAAGGGGAGGAGAGAATCCTGAGCAGACTCCCCACCTAGGGCAGGGCCCCCACCCCACCACGGGGCTTGATCCCAGGACCCTGAGATCACAACCTGAGCCAAAATGAAGAGTTGGATGCTTAACCGACTGAGCCGCCCAGGCGCCCCAAGACTTACCAAGACTTTAAAAAACAAAAATTGTATACTTGGAGTAAAAAAGGAGTAATTCCCTCTTTTTTTTTTTTTTTTTTAAATCGTAAGGCAATAATTATGAAAATGCACTACACACTGAGTATTTTCAGTATTTTACCAGAAAGCCAGGTGTTAATAAATTCTAAGGCAGGCAGCGTAGCACAGCGGACGGGTGGCTAGCTGAAGATCTAGGAGTCGGACCATGCTGGGTGTGGGTCTGCTTTGCCCCAGGTTCCCAGACCAGTACCTGTCCTCTGGGGCTGTTGGAGAGGTTCCACAGACCCAAAGGAAGGGGGAACTGCTCAGTTCCCTAGGGCAGGGGGCTAGCCGTGATTCAAGTCACTGCCCTGTGAAACACTAGACAGCCCAATACAAAGAAAGAAGCAAAAAATTATTTTAAGACTTGAAATGAGAGCAGCATAGGCAATGTGCTTTGGGAACAGTTTCTGGTTTGCTTCTTCATGTTTCAGCCTACTAGACGAGAAAAAGCGGAAAACTGATAAACATAAAATGTTAATAATTATCAGAGTGGCACAAATGTCGCTGGTTTTCTTTTCCCTTTTTTTTTTCAAGCATTCACAGATTCTAAATGTCTAAATTAGTTCCAGATTAAAACAAATTACTCATGTGCTATAAAAGGCTACTTTAAATAAACCATACACAAAATCGAGTGGCAAACTGTACCCAGTTCTGTTCTTCCTCTCTCAGGAGTTCCTAATGTTTTAGACATTCCCAGTACTGCCCACCCTCTTGGTAATATAATTAACGTACTTTCATCTGCTACAACATTTACTGAGCATCCATCAATGAAGGTACTATGAGGAGACTGGGCACTACTCCCAACTCAGCCTTTCATCAATGTGATTTCTCATCTCCACTCACTACAGAATAATGGCTAACCCAGCTCTCAATGGCAAAATTAATGGGCCTCCCTTCAGCAATTCCTAGAGTACTTTCTTACCCAAAGAAGAGATTCTGTACGTAAATATAAACTCTGATGACAAAATACGAGGTCCAGCCAATGCAGTGTGGTTGGTCTTGTTTACCGAGCACCTTCGGTGTTGACAGGCAGGACCGTGGAGACGAGGCGGCGTTTCTGGCAATTAGAAGGTTTGAGGCTGGGACCGGCCCGGGACTTGACCACTTCCCCTATCTGCCGCAGAGAAACTGAAGCCCACGTGCTTAACGAAGCCTCTGCAGATCTTACATCTGCTGCTTCAAAGAAAAAAAAAATCATAACTCCCTTTAGGAATAATTTTTTTTTTTATTTTCCACTCAAAATGAAGCACAGCAGGAAAAACGTGGGGTGCTCACGTAAGAACGTTCACGTAAACATGAAGTACAGACAACAAAAAAGAATGGGCCACAGAGAAGATACGAGTTCTGCTAGAGCAGTTCATACTTTTCCATTGACAAGGAAACATCTCAAAACTGCACGGAAGAAAAATCATCAAGGACTTTTACATAACAGTGAAAATAACACTTTTTCTAACATGACCACGGGCAGGAAAGATAGCGTAGGTACAGAAGAAAGTATTTCCTTTTGAAAACAGTCTCTTTCTCTTTTTTCTTTCTCTCTCTTTCTTTTTTTTTTCAAAAGATAAAGTTCGGGGCGCCTGAGTGGCTCAGTCAGTCCCGCATCTGCCTTGGGCTCAGATCATGATCTCAGGGTCCTGGGATGGAGCCCTGCCTCCGGCTCCCGGCTCAGCAGGAAGCCTGCTTCAACCTCTCCCTCTGCCTGCTACTCCCCCTGCTTACACTCTCTCCCTCTGTCAAAAGAATGAATAAAATCTTTTTAAAAAATTTTTTTAAATAAAAAACAAAGAGATAGATAAAGGCCAATGGGTTTCTATGCTATTCATTAGTGCTGCAAGCCTGCCGCCTGCCTCAAGGGGGCCAAGACTTTTAACAGAGTTTACATTATCATGGAGACACAGACAGGTCCCAACACATGGTTTGGAAGGAAAATTCCATTGCTATCCTACAGGGGATGCCTAGGTTACTCAGCCAGTTCAGAGCCTAGCTCTTGATCTAGGCTCAGATCATGATCTCAGGATGCTATAGGACTGACCTAAGTCAGGCTCCACACTCAGCAAGGGAGTCTTGCCAGACATTCTCTCCCTCTCCCTCTGCCCCTCCCTCCTGCTCGCACTCTCTCACATAAATAAAAAATACATCTTAAAAAAAAAAAAAAATACCCTACAGGAGACTTCAGGACTAGACCAGTCACAAGCTCACCTAAGTATGTTGTCTAAAACCATCTCACACTCATGCTTTTTCCCACTGAAGAGGAATCAGGGCACATTTCTGACCTGGAAGGAACTACGAAGAACCAGAATAAAGACTTCTCCATCCGAGAAGAAGCAAGAAGGGACACGCAGAGAGGAAAGGGCACGCCCCGCACTCTGGAGACACCCAAGCGCAGCATTGGGTGTCTCTGCATTCCCAGAGATAACCCTACAATCTGGAACGCGGAGAAGATGGGTGATCAAAAGTCTCAGAAATTGATTTGTATGCGTGCCCTGCTGAACCACTCTCGAAACTGAAAATAAGTTAACCTTTGCCTGGTGAAAGGAACTTGCTCGAAGTCCAGCGCTTGCAGCACTGGTTCTGGATCCTGGCAGGAATACAATCAACCCGGACAGCATGTTAAAATGCAGAACCCTGGTTATGCGTTAAAATGCAGTTAACGAGCTTAGAAGTTTTTACTTTTTAATTAAACCACAACAACCATGACCCTGTGCTTCATGCATGAGCCAATGCTGGAACAGAACACTGAAGGAGGTGTGTCTGTAACAAACTCCAGAGAGCCGTTTTCAACATTTGGGAATTAGTTCAACATTCTTTTCCCAAGCAAAATGGTTTCCTTCCAAAAGTCTTAGTATGTACCATTATACACAGGGATTTACAAATGTTATTTGAAATATATGCTTAAAATGTATACTACAGTTCTAACTAAATGTTAGTGATTATTCATTTTTGAGGTTCACAAAAGTAGTTCAATCCAAAACTTGACAAGCCAAAATATTTAATCCTTGGATTCCTATTTTTAACAACACGCTGAAATTTTAGAAATAGTGTCATAAAACATGCAAGTGAAGAAGTTCGACTTGACATACTTTTCCTTCCCTCCCAGAGGCAATCTACCCACAGCACTGCGCCCCCCTCACCCTGGGGTCCCCGCCAAATTTGCGGAGTTTCAGCCATAGAAGCCCCAACACCCCGACCACAGTATTCACAGACCAGTCTCTTCCTCCGGGGTGACGACGGGGCCAGGCTCTGCACGGCCACATCTCCCAAAAGGCAGAGGAGGACACGGCCCATTGTAACTGCTGATCAGGAACAACAAAAAGCAGTCATACAGGAAGGGTGAGCCCCCCCAGCCGGGGTGGGGAGTGGAGACAGGGAATCGGGGACTCTTCTGCACACCCCAGCAAGGACCGTGGACACGTCAACATCTAGGGACATGCAGCATCAGAGGAAAAACAACTAGAGAACGGTCAGAAACAGGAAGAGAACAAAGGAAGGGAATAATGGTGTCCAGGATCCAAAGAAAGGGGAGAGGCCATGTGATGGGGGTGGGGGACGGAGGGGGAGAAAGCAGCCGAACGTGGCGTTACAGGTAGCGCTCCAGAACAGAAAATGTCCTGGCCCTGGACATCTGGGTCAGACCTCTGCTCTCAACGAGGTGACCCAGACCTCTCTAACACTGCCCCGTACAAAATGAGGGCTTGGAGGGCTTAATTCCCTGGGGCCCCCTTCAGTTCTTCAGAGCGAAGACATACTGACTTTCAAGGGCCATTTATAAAATCAAAAAGAGAAGAAAGGCTGGTCAGTGTTCAACAGTCTGCATCAAGAAGGCATTAAACTGACTCCACTGGTTTTAATACCATTAATTTTTGAAAATTAAGCCAATGAGAATAAATTAATTGCAACATTCCTGAGCCTGGGTAGCGTCTACGCTATCAAATTCCAGTCCTCTGGCTGGCAGTTAGGAGTCCGTTTTGAACAGCAACTAGAATCTTCCCAGTCCCACATCAGCCTGTGTGTTATGACTTCACGAAGAGTTTCAGAACCTTCTGTTTTTACAGTTATATGCTGCCGCAAATATTACAGTATTAAGAATCTAGAAGAAAGGGACGTACAGAACATTATGTAGTGTACAGATGCTCTTTGGTAACCCATCTGGTAGTTGGCGGGGTCCGAACACCATCGGACAGAGGGGACATGGAGCGAGGGCTCTGCCCCAGGAGAGCAAACATGCCGGAAAAGCGAGGTCAAGCCCAGACCACCTTAAAAATTAAGAGGGGGTCAGAGAACCAAGGGCTGTAAAAATAAGCAGCAAATGAATGAAACACTCTAGTCCCTTCAATGTATATAAAACGTGTCCATACAAAACACATCTTCATATAAACGGAATTATCAGGATGTGTTCTCTAAGATCGGAGTTATTCCGGAGCCACTCACAAGTGGGACTCACATTCCTCCTGGTGACAAGACCCTCGCAGGCACCCCCGCGATTACAAGGTCAAATTCTGTTCCATTATGCAGCATGCTGACAATGCCTCTTCAGAGACATGATCTGTTAATGTATGATTTATTGTAATTAAGCAACACAGTTTAATGTCATCAAGAGGCTTTAATTAGAGAAGGCTGCCGTGTCTTCACGCTGTCAGATCAATTGCTGTTTGCACATCCATACGGACTTACACATGCTCTGAGAACACGTCTGTGTGTACCAAGCTAGCTGTGGACTCCGACTGTAAGATGTTCTTATTTTAAAGGTTTGCCCATTTAATGGCTTTTGTCCGTTCGTCGATACCAATAACCACAGACTTCAAAAACATAAACCACAACAACCACTGCTCTCTTCTCCAGAATGCCGTGCATGCGGACGGAGACCTTCGGTGCTCGTCTGAACTCTGCACTACACCTGAGTGAAGTGCTTGTCTTGACCTGGGATTTCCCTGATCATTCCTATGTTATGAAGCACGAAGTATGGATCTCGCATAACACAGCCTCCATCTCCTTTCTCCTTCACCTACACGTTCCTGAACAAATCTGGATGCTTTAACTAGCTATAATCTTCCTTGCCAATTCCAAAACTCATTCACATGATCTGAGGGGAAAAAATGGGGGAGGGGGTGTCAACATAAACCTTTATTTCTATGACAACAGGCCAAGAAATTATTTAAAAAATACTTATATTACTGAGTTCTATCCAGGCTATATAAAGAATATGGTGGCTTAGTTGATTAGGCGTCCGATGCTTGATTTCAGCTCAGGTCATGATCTCAGGGTCCTGGGATTGGAGTCCCATGTCCAACTCCGCACTCAGTGGGGAGTCTGCTTGAGATTCTCTCTCTCCCCCTCCCTCCACCTGTATGCACACTCTCTCTCTCTAAAATAAACAAATCTTAAAAAGGGGGGGGGGGCAAAGAACCCAATTTACAAATGGGCAAAGTGATATGAACAGACATGTAAGAGACCTATGTAGTTAACTATACAACCAATCAATTCCACTCCTAGGGGTACATCCAAGAAAATTAAAATCCTACATCGAGACAAAATCTTGGACACAGATGTTATGGCAGCATTATTTATAATAACCACCAAATGAAAACAAACAAATGTTCATTAACTGATGAATGGATAAATAAAATACAGTATATCCACACAATGGACTATTAACGGCAATAAAAATGAACGAATTCTTGGGGCACTTGGGTGGCTCAGTTGGTTAAGTGTCTGTATTGGACTCAGGCCATGATCTCAGGGTCCTGGAATGGAGCCCCATTTCAGGATCCCCACCCAGCAGGGAATCTGCTTCTCCCTCTCCCTCTGCTACTCCCCCCACAACTCATTTTCTCTCTCTCTCTCTCTCTCATAAATAAATAATCTTTTAAAAAAAAAAAAAAAGACTGAATAAATTCTTGAAAATTGAGAGCAGCGGTGGTTGCACAACCTTGGGGAAATAGTCCATGCCACTGAACTGCACTCCTAAAACTGGTTAAAATGGGGAATTTGGGGCGCCTGGGTGGCTCAGTGGTTTAAGCTGCTGCCTTCAGCTCAGGTCATGATCTCAGGGTCCTGGAATCGAGTCCTGTGTCAGGCTCCCTGCTCAGCGGGGAGCCTGCTTCCCCCCACCCTCTGCCTGCCTCTCTGCCTACTTGTGATCTCTCTCTCTCTCTCTCTGTGTGTGTGTGTGTGTGTCAAATAAATAAATAATAAATTAATAAATAAAATGGGGAATTTTGCTGTGTACATTTTATTGCCATTTTTTAAAATATAAAGGCAGGGGGGACAACTGAGTGGCTCAATCATTAAGCATCTGCCTTTGGCTCAGGTCATGATCCCAGGGTCCTGGGATCAAGTCCCGCATCGGGCTCCCTGTTCAGCAAGAAGCCTGCTTCTCCCTCTCCCACCCCCACTGCTTGTGTTCCCTCTCTCACAGTCTCTGTCAAATAAATAAATAAAATTTTTTAAAAAAATAGAATCTTTTAAAATAAATAAAATCTTTTTTAAAAAATGTAAAGGGGGTGGGGGATTCCTAAGAAATAAAGTTCTGATTCATGGTATAACAAGGATGAACCTCGAACACATAATAGGTGAAAAAGGCCAGACACACAAACCACATGTTTTATGATTCCATTTTTATGACATGTCCAGAAAAGACAAATCCAGAGCCAACAGAAAGGACATTATAGAGTGCCAGGGCCTGGAGCAGGACCAGGGTGGGGAGGGCATAGGCCATACTGCTCATCATGGGTACGGAATTCTTTTTTAGCAGTGGGAAACGTGTTCTAAAATCAGACAGTGGTGATGGCTTGCACAACTCTGTGAGTATGCTAAAAACCACTGAACTGTATACTTTATAAGGATGCATTTTATGGTACATGGATTATATCTCAATAAAGCTATTTTTAAAAGACAGTGGGAAGAAGCTTAAGAAACAAAAGTGTGTGTGTGTGTGTGTGTGTGTTCCCCAATTTGGAATTGTTTGTCTCTCAGGGGAAATCGGCTCAGAGAATGGTCTGTGTCCCATCGTGGCCAAGTCTTGACAACTGAACCCCTCCGGTCTGGCTACAATGGAGAGGCCCAAACAGACTGGAGCCAGACGAAGGAACAGCCATACCAGTCTCCAGACTTTGGCCACGGTCACGGTCCTTTAGAAGAAGGACAGGCGAGTGACAGGCAACTGGAAGGGGGATTTTAAATTCTGCGCCTTCCCTGCAAGAGAACCGTTTCTACACAGGCCTGCCTTCAAACACCAGCCCGTTTAATGAAATGAAAATAAAATCTTCGGGCTTTACCTCCGTTAAGTCTCCTATGTCAACACCGCCCTTAACAAAAGAACCATGAGGCCTGTCTGAGTGCAAATTACTGTTCAGATAGATCTTGGGCAAATTGCTAATTTGTTTTTCTGAAAAGAACCATTTGATCCTCCTCCCCCGTAACAGATCAGTGTATTATTGATGAAGTCATTTCTACATGAATATAGCTCATCATTCTTCGTAGGCATTTTTCCCCTCGCCCGTTCTAATCCTCCCACCGTCTTCCTCCCACTACATGCTGATGTCTGCCTAAGTCACCGCTACTGGGTTTTAGTTTGGCAGTACTTTCTACCAGGCTTTCCAAATTCTTTGGTCATGACCCGACTGGCTCCTTTGCCAGAGCATACATTTGTAATGGATTACCTTAGCGAGTATTCCCAAATCTCTGGGATCTTTCATAAAGTCTTGCTCACACGGACAGCTTTAAGTAAAGTCCTTTGGGGTAGGGGTCGGGGTGCGGGCATTCCGTTTTCCTTTCCCAAAATGTTAGCCCCCACATTTTGTTTTGCTTTTTAAATGGGGAGCAGCGGGAGCAGAGGACACCAATTTCACAAGACAATGAATATGTACATTTCACTGCCTATTGGAATGACTATGTAATGACTATGTGAGCACTTACTACTTAATTACCACCCCGGAACAATATTTCACAGAACTTGAATCAAGTCCCCTTCTAAAAACAACTGCCTGCTCTAGAGTGTTCAGCAGGAAAATGGATAACTGAGGACTTTAAAAAAAAAAAAATTTTTAAGAAATCTTTTGATGTCACTTTCCAAGTATTAAACAATACCTCTTTGCAAGGTTCGCATCTTTTGGCTGATTCACTAAAAATCATGACTGAACAGAGAAGTTTCTGACGACGCTATTTCCATTATTCATGCCATGGAGAGTGTTCAAAATGTTAAGTGTTCTGAATACTTTATTTTACCAATTTTTGAATTCCACATTGTCCCTTTCACAACACAATGTGCTGATCTAAGACTGTCAACCTAAGCTATTTATAACCATAAAATGCACTTAATTAACATTATTAGAGATTTTTTTTTTAATGGGGGAGAGCAGGAGAGGAGAACCCACACACTGACACCACATTTCCTCCGGTAATTTTGAGTCAGTAATTTTGAGTCGTGACCACTGTGTTGTATCAGGCGCTGGCCACACAAGTGGATCGACTTAACTATTCGGGCGCTGGCAGACGATGCGGCCGGCGTGCTGTTAGTGAGAACGCGCTTACAGCGTAACCTCACCGGACCAAATAACCTCCTGGCCACACAAGTAGAAAATAATTAAAACAAGCACGATTCCAATTTAGCTTTGTAACCAGATGGTGAATGAAAAAGCAGACAAAGACTCGTTTTGTGAATAACCTGGGGAACAGCTCCTACAGTTTCTTTTAAAGTTACAGCCTGACTTGTGAAATAATCAAAGGGGAGGCTCGGGAGGGGGATACAAAGGGTTCTCACCAGAACTCACTCCCAGAACACACACATGTCATTTTCCCCTAGGTCGTGACCAAAGAAACCACAGCTCATTCCTTAAATGAAGGCCAAGTTTAATTATAGTAAAAACCCCAAAACTCGGTAAAAATTAAGTGAAAGTGAGATTTGCTGTAGGCCTATCTCCTGGATCGGTGCTGAGTTGTACGGAAGCGATTACACAAGGTAAGTTTTTCCAACCATCAGGACTATGGAACAACATAAACCTCCAGCAACATTCTATGACAAAATTTTCCAGAAAAATAAACGTTTTCAACCTAGCACGGGACTTGTGTTCTTTGTTGGCCTCCCCCAAGGATAGAGGTATTTCCGCATGTGGGCAGAAGACGACATATTAAGACAAAGCCCAGTGACTATGCGAACACAGCGTGACAATTTGGGCAGTCTGGAAACATGACAAGAAAATCCAAATGGCTGCCTGACCTTCACAGGCTGGACAGAGTGTGAGCAGTCTGACCTGCATATTAAAGATGGACCTTCCTGCTTAAGTCGGGGAAATGCTAACTCGTCTGTGCACCCTTAAATGGGGGTTGGGGGCGGGAGCAGCAGAAGAGGCCGTCCTGTTATGTCTTGCCTATACACGTACACTCACAAGTGTATACAGGGAGTGTTTCTGGGGAGTCTGTCATGAGTGAAGGGGCAGAATCCTTCGCATTGTCACCAAAATCATGCTCAAACATCTGTTAGATCTTGGAAGGCTGTCACCTTGCCCTATGCTCCCTCCCCATGGACCATGGACCTCTGGCAGCAGCTGAATTCCGAGGGCCCATTCCTCCAGCTCACCCCTTTCCACTCTCCCCCCCCCCCCACCCCCCAGGACTAGTCACAACCACAGAGCAGAAGCAGCCCAGGGACAGGATGGATGATGATGAATGATGATGATGATGACGGTTAAGGAGGGAAGCGCAGGGCTAAGGGAATGCCAAAATAATGCAAACAAACTTATTAAAAGGACATTTTTTTCCCTACCTCACTAAATACAAGCACCAGTACCCAGACTTTCTCTGGGCTCCTGAGTTCTTTTTCTGACCTAATCGGCTTCCTAAGTACAATGGATTTATAATGGGAGTACAGAGAGATACTCTCCTGGTTCCAAGGGAAACATGAGAACCCAGCAAAAAGCCTATTTTAAGGGCATTATATTTGGAGGCCTGCCAGTTACTTCCTAGGCTTTCGCTGCTGGCCACTGTGCACCAGCTGTGTGCACAAGGGGTGTGTGTCCCCAGCCCATCCTTCCATGGCACAGGCCCCCAAAAGGTATAGCTCTAACACACAGCAAGCAACCTTCCTACAGCAGCACCAGCCCACATCCCGTAAGCCACATAGTACAGTGCCGTAAATGAAAGTCTCTACCAGTTTTTAAAGGGGGAAGGGGCTCCTAGACAACTAGAATCTCTCGGTTTGAGGTCACAGGGGGAAACACGTCTCGTTATCACTGGATGTGTGCTCTGAAGTCCGGAGTAAAACAGACTGAGACAGACTTCAGGCTTGGCTTTAGCACTTCTGCATTAATATGACACTGGACAACCTGGATGAACATCTTTTTTAAAAGATTTTTAGGGGCACCTGGGTGGCTCAGTTTTCGGCTCAGGTCATGATCCCAGGGTCCTGGGATCAAGCAGGGAGCCTGCTTCCTCCTCTCTCTCCCTCCCTGCCTCTCTTGCCTACTTATAATCTGTCAAATAAATAAAATCTTTAAAAAGAAGTTTCTTTTTTTTTAAAGATTTTATTTATTTATTTGACAGAGATCACAAGTAGGCAGAGAGGCAGGTAGAGAGGCAGGCAGAGAGAGAGGAGGAAACAGGCTGCCTGCTGAGCAGAGAGCCTGATGTGGGGATCGATCCCAGGACCCGAGCCACCCAGGCATCCCAATCATCTAATCCTTCTAAGGACAATAACAACAAGTTTTACCAACATCCTCAGTCTGTGGCATGTCTTCAAGGAGCATGCCCAGTTCCTACAGCTAGAAGACAGCACAGCCAAAGAAGCAGAAACCAGCAGAGTAACGGGGGTAATACATGTGAAGCCTCCCCCCACCCCGCCCGCTCCACAGAGGGCGGGTACATAGTAGGTGTTCAACAAACAGTGGCTCCTGAGGCCTGACCGCCGCCACCGATTTCTGAGGAGTTCCACAGGCCTTCTCAATTCCACGCAGGGGCCTCTGCGGGAGTGTGCTTTGCTTCCTGAGCACTCGAAACATTAAGAGGTAAGCGTGCTGCAACCTTTCTGTCAGGACCTATAAAAGGGCCCACATCTCGCCGAAAGGGAAAGGCCCTCCCTGAGGCGTTGCAGAAGGATGACCCGTACCTCACCGCCTGGTATTTCCCTCCCTGATCTCTCATTCAGGGGGATTCTTTTCATTCATCCTGCATCCCTGAACAGCTCCCCAGGCCGGCATGTGGTAAATATTCACCAGCATCTGCTAACAAGACGGATCAAAGGGGGCCAAAGGCACCTCTGAAAACAGTTCCATCCTGTGTGACTGGCGTTGTGACAGGACAGAGAGGTGGAGACAGCATCCAACGGGGGGTGGGTGGGGAGGCGAGGCTGCTCAAAGGAAGGGACACTGAGTCTTGAAGGACGAAAATGTGAATATAAAGAGGAGAGAGACCTCTAGTCAAGCTCTGTTCATCTCCAGGTACATTAATCTGATTTTTGCAAAAACTGCCTCTGAACCAAGGTTGTCCAGTCCTGTGGGGGCCTGTTCACACAAGATCCTTCCACTGGTTTCAGAAGTGTTGATCCTCTCTCTCGCCTCGTCCTCTTTCCTACTCCCCTCCCCAGCCAGACCCCACCTGCAAATACCCCCATGCACCACCCTCCACCAGCATCCAGAATGGAAGGGGGGCCAGCTGAGTTCAGCCCCACTCACATTCCCACCTCCCTAAGACCCCACTGTCAGATCTCACCTCGGCTTCGCTAACCGTGCAACCCGAGGCCAACAGGACTCCACACTCCCACACTCTCCATCACATCACCTACCCATGTGCCATGGTGCTCACAGACCCAAGGAGGCAAGAACCTTCCAGAAGTTTCCAGATACCAACTGAACATGATACATACCATCATTTGGGCCCCTCAGAAAGTGCAGGTGAGGGAATAAACTATGATGAACGAGAAGGGAATATTGTGGAAGCCAGGCAGAAGGGCCTCCTTTTATGAAAAACACTAAAGATGGCATATCCTCAAAACAAAACTCTACCAACAATCAAGTGTTTCAGATCCACCCCCCCCCCCCCCCCCCCCCGAACGCTGCTGGTAAATTAGCCCACACACTTGCACACCCAAAACCTGTGCCCCTTGGGACAGCCAACCCTGTGTCCTCAACCAATAACAAAAGGCAGGACCACGGGTCATGGTGGAGGTGTCAAATTAGTAATAAAGTCACGTTTTTCAATCAACCAATCTCAATGTATGGACCTCATTTTAAACCAACCTTCAGAAACAAGATGAGGGAAAGACAACACAGAACCTCTGAATGCTAATTATTTGGGATTAAAACCTATCGTATATATTTTTTTAAAGATTTTATTTATTTATTTGACAGAGAGAGAGAGATCACAAGTAGGCAGAGAGGCAGGCAGATAGGGAGAAGGAAGCAGGCTCCCCGCTGAGCAGAGAGCTCCATGCGGAGGCTCCATCCCAGGACCCTGAGATCATGACCTGAGCCGAAGGCAGAGGCTTTAACCCACTGAGTCACCCAGGCGCCCCTAAAAACTATCGTATGTATTACCGGTATCCTCATCCTTTTTTTTTTTTTTTTTAAGGATTTTAATTATTTATTTGAAAGAGAAAGAGCGCGCACACACGAGTGGGGAGGGTAAGAGGGAGAAACAGAACCCCCACCAAGCAGGTAGCCCGATGGGGGGGGGGACTCGATCCCAAGACTTGAGGATCATAACCTGAGCCGAAGGCAGTTGCTTAACCCACTGAGCACCCAGGTGCCCCAGAATCCTTTTTTTTTTTTTTAAGATTTTATTTATTTGACAGACAGAGATCACAAGTAGGCAGAGAGGCAGGCAGAGAGAGAGAGAGAGGAGGAAGCAGGCTCTCTGCTCAGCAGAGAGCCCGATGTGGGGCTCGATCCCAGGACCCTGGGATCATGACCTGAGCCGAAGGCAGAGGCTTTAACCCACTGAGCCACCCAGGCGCCCCGAATCCTCATCTTTTAAAGACTAATGATGATACGTTTACCAAGTATATGACACCATATTTGACATATCCAAGTGGAAGCAGAAGCACAAGTGAAACCAAGTCGACCACGAGCTCGACACAGCTGGGGCTAAGAGAGGAGTACGTGGTGGCATATTATATTATTTTTACCACTTTTGCAGATTTTTTTCAACTGTCTATAACAGAAAGTTTTAATTTTCTTATTTTTTAATTAATTTATTGATGGGTAGGGGGCAGAGGAAGAGGGACTTAAGCAGCACGGAGCCCCATGAGGGGCTCGATCTCACGACTCAGATCATGACCTGAGCCGAAATCAAGAGTCAGATGCACAACCAACTAAGCCACCCAGGCGTCCCAATAACAAGTTTTTTTTTTTAATTTTTTATTGATTAACTGGGGAGTAAAGCAATAAAAGTTCATTGAGTGAAGATAGAGAAAAAGCTCTAAAAAGTGAGAGGAGTCCTGACAGGGTTGCCCAAAAAGTTTTTTAAAGGGTAGAAGGTGTTTAACTCCTACAGCAGGAAAGGTTTGATGCCAGAGGACACGGAATTGGAGCAGCAATGTTCACACTGCTGGGTTTCAGGATCTCTCTGAACTCTGAAAAATGACTGAGAACCAAAAGCACTGCTGTTTATGCGGGATACAGACATACAGATATTGATAAACAGAGACACGGAGGGAAACTTTTCCTAACTTGAAAGTTAAGTTTCAAATTGGTGTGCCTAGCTGGCTCAGTGGGTAGAGTGTGACTCTTGATGCCAGGGCTGTGAGTTCGAGCCCCAAACTGGGTGTAAAGATTACTTAAAAATAAAAATATATATACTTTTTTTTTTAAGTATTAGGACGCCTGGGTGGCTCAGTCATTAAGTGTCTGCCTTCGGCTTAGGTCATGACCCCAAGGTCCTGGGATCAAGCCCTACACTGGTTTCCTTGGTTTGTGGGGAGCCTGCCTCTCCCTCTGCCTGCTTCTCCCCCTGCTTACGCTCACTCGCTCTCTGACCAATGATCTTTAAAAAAAAATAAAAATAATCAAGTTTCGAACTAAAACCAAGAAAATTTTAAAATATATATATTAATTCATTTAGAAAATAACTACCAAACATTAACATAAATAACATTCTTTTGAAAACTGTCCCTTCCAAAATAAAAAATTTTAGTGAAAAATGAGGCAATGTTTCCTGCTTCTGCAAATCTCCTTGATGTCTGGCTTGAATCAGTCAGCTGGATTCTCCTACCCAAATTCAATCTGATGTGATCTCACACATCATGTAGCATCTAGAGCTCCCTGCCACACTTTTAGGAGAGAATGACAGGAAAAGCAGGAATACCTCTTCATGTGGAAATGCCCGAAAAGAGACTCTGAGAACCCCAGGATTCCCTGGGTGGCACTTTGGGAACCACCAAGATGGAGGGAATCTCTGGGGGAAAAGGCAGGATTTCCTTGACACCAGGCCTAGCAAGGACCCTCTAGCCTCCTTTTTAATTGTGAAGTAAAATGAGGCACCAAATTTAAATACCCAGAGTTGGCAAAAAGAACGCCCCCTCCCGGTACACATACTACGAAGAGGAAGGCCAGGCCCTCCCGTGCAGTCCCATGTCCATAAATCCAAGACAAGCTGTGACCATCCCTCACAGGAAATCAATATGCTCGGTCTCCAGACAAGCATTCTTCTTTTAAATTAAAAACAGAACAAAACCAGACAGGTCAGAGTATGTCACGGATAAATAGAAATCATTTATTAATATGGCCGAGTTTCGTGAAACGGGCTTCAGTTCCGCATGTGTGTGTACAAAGAGTGGGTCTCAGTTCAAAATTTCTTAGTGCAGACACAAACCCAAGTTTACAAAAGTTTTTTTTTCCCTTGAATGAGTATCCTTTTATTTTTTTTTCTGGTTTTATTTTCAGGGTTTTTTGTTTGTTTGTTTTTTGTTTTTAAGATTTTATTTTTAAGTAATCTCTCCACCCAACTCGGGGCTCAAACTCACAACCCAAGACCAAGAGTCATATACTCTACTGACTGAGCCAGCCAGGCACGCAAAAAACGACCCAGTTTTAAAAGGGGCAAATAAACATATGGAAATATGCTCTACATCTGTCAGTCACTAGGGAAATGCAAATTAAAACCATAGTGAGATTCTACTACACACCTTTTAAAATGGCTAGAATTTAAAAACGGACCGCACCGAGTACAAAGGAACCCTCGCGAGCCAACTGAACCCTCATGCGCTGCTTGCAGGAGGCAAAAGGGTACAATCTGGAAAAGATCGGCATTTTCTTGTAAAGGTAAACATGTGCAAGCAATGAATGAATACCTAGCAATGAATGAATACCATAACTTCACAAAAAGCCATACACAGCAGCTCTGCCCGTAACTGCCAAAGACTGGAAACAACCACATGTCTGTGAGCTCACGAAGCGACAGACACCAACTGTGGTCCGTCCAGACGCCAGAATGCCACTCAGCAGTGAAAAGAAACGCACTTCTAGCATGAACAATGTGGATAATCTCAAACGGATTAAGAAACTGCACTCAAAAGGATACATACTGTGTGATTCTAATTAGGACATTCTAGAAAAAAGTCAGAAAATCTAGATAAGAGACTTGATGGGTTTACAGGACAATGTGCATTTTTCACACTTCCTAGAACTGTTTACCTAAAATAGATGACTATTATTGCATGCTAGTACCTCATACCTCAAAATGAGTCTACTTTAGAAGGACAAAGGCCACAGGTATGCCCCCAAATTCTGGCACAGAACACACCAGTGCTGTCCAACAGAAACAGAATGCCTTTTAAAACTATCAAACAGGGGGCACCTGGGTGGTTCAGTTGGTTAAGCATCTGCCTGCCTTCAGCTTAGGTCCTGAGACCAGCATTCTGGAATCGAGCCCCGAATCAGGCTCCCTATTCGGGGGGAAGCCTGCTTCTCCCTCTGCCTCTGCTGCTCCTTCTATTTTGGCTCTCTCGCTCGCACGCTCTCTCTCAAATAAATAAAATCTTTAAAAAAGGTATTAGAACTATCAAATGGCCCCAATAAAATTGCTAAAACAGGTGACAACTGCAATTCAAATGTATCTAAAATAGCATCACTGAAACATGCAACCAACATAAAAACCAAGTTCTTTAGCTCTATTTTCATATTACAAAGACCTAGAAAGGCCACATGTATGTCCCACGGATAGCACATGACAACTGAGACCAGACACATTCACATGGCCAGGGGCTACCTTCACATCCGAAATAACTCTGAGCACTTAAGGCAGGATCTCGAGGAGAAAGCACAAAAGGGAAAACAGCACGATGCTTGCTGCAGAACCCTTCCCTGGTTTTACTCTTCGGGGGCAGGCGAGAGTCACCCCCAGACAGGATCTCTCCTGTGCTGTGGCACACCCAAGCTGGGCTGCGGGAGTCTCTCCCAGCGAGCACCCGCACCCCCACCCCCCAGCCCATTCCTCCAACTGTAAGAAAGGAAAAAACCAAACACAACAGGTAGCTACTCCCACGCGATTCAGACAGGCTTTAATGGAGGCAGCAAGGAATGCAGGAGAAATGCATTTGGACAAGAGGCTGTGCCTGCTTGCCCAGCAGGCAAAAGCCCACCACCCACACAGATCTAAGAGATTTCTTACCACAGCTCTGGGGGAGCAGAAAAGAAAAAGCCAGAATGATTCTGTTGGGAAACCTACATACACTCACTATGCTGCAGAGAAAAGTAACCTCCAGTCCTGGTCGCTTGCTACCCCCAGCACTTCCCAGAACTGCAGTTCTAGAACAAGCCTTACCACTAGGACCCAATCGCTCAGAGCCCAATCTCAAATGAACCAGGTGATTCAGAACAGCTTGGCATTTTTTTCTTGCTTTGGTTTAAAGAGGATGCTGTTACGTTTATATTATGGTTATGTCTGATGTTCTGGATTCAGGGTGGCGGGAAGCTTGAAGACACAAGCATCCGTCTCTCCTTATCTAGCCTGAAATCTCCCCTGCCGACACCCAGCCCCACCTTACAGATCCCTCCTACACTGGATCGCCCTGGAAGAGGAGCTCTCTCTCTTTTTTTTTTTTTTAGCTAAAAGACTGAGGAAGAGGGAGTCTGATTCTGCCGGCGGCTTAATGCAGATGTTCCCCGGCTGCTGGCTGAAGATACTGCCCGGGGACTGTGTTTAGACAAATCCCAGAAACAGTTCATGAAAACTCACATGTCCTGGGAACTATTCTGGGCTTTGCTCATGTGGTTCCCACTCCCTGAATCCTTACAAGGTAGGCACTATTACTGAGCATCCTCCTGTTCTGCAAGAGGAAGGGAAAGGACTTGGGGAGAATGCTGCTCGAAACACACACCCAGGGCCCCTGGGTGGCTCAGTGGGTTGAGTCTCTCTGCCTTCGGCTCAGGTCATGATCTCGGGGTCCTGAATGGAGTCCCGCATGGGGCTCTCTGCTTGGCGGAGGGAGCCTGTTTCCTCCTCCATTCTCTCTCTGCCTGTCTCTCTGCGTACTTGTGATCTCTCTCTCTGTCAAATAAATAAATAAAATCTTTAATAAACACACACACACACAAGCACGCATGAACACACACACACACACACACACACATAACCCAGGCATCTGTCGAGACCTTCTTGAGCCCAGGGAGTTCTCTAAATGATAAAACATTTTGTAACCCATCGCAAATCCACATAAAATTAGTCTAGAGAATGATGACAGTCATGCTCTCACGACCTGAGCTCCCTGTTCTTTAACCAGGGACAGAATCGGAGCCACAGGGGCCCAGACACAGGCCCTCTGTTCTTACTGTCCCTTGAATGCTAAGGTCCAACGAACACTCATCATTCCATTTACTTCTTAGTATGTGTGAAATTACATTTATGAGCTTTTCATTCCACCAATCAAGACTATGAAGATTTCCCACCCTCCCACCCATTCCAATAGTAGAGAACCCTTCCCGTTATCAAATTAAAATGCTATTCTAACTTGGGCTCTATTAGTGACCGACTTTACCTATCTTCAAGAGAAGTCTTTTTTGTTATCGTATCTGTGTTAACTACTCACCCAGAGGGCAGTAGTCGTTTGCAGATACAAGGGGGAGGGGTAGGAGATGAGGCAGAAAAGGGGTTTTCTGCTGACAAGTCATGAAACAGCTAGGTCCCCCAACGCACTCAGTCTTTGGTTCTGAACAGACACCCCGGTTTCACCACCACAAATTCCTGGCCTTTGAAACAGGGCAGAAAAAACAAAGCTTCAAAACAGATGTCTTATGACACAAACCAAAAGGATTTTTAAACTTGCTAATACATTTCCTGGTCAGATCTCGTGTGAACGGCCCTGCTATCATATTTAATCTTTATGCAAGGGTGCACTTTCACGTTGACAGCGTGTTCTAGTCTATAACCGGAATTCTGAACACTCCACATGGCCATGGTGAGACTGTTATTGTACAGGGCAGACAACGAACTTGTAATTATTGATTGGAGGGGCACCTGGGGAAGGGCCCAGTGGGCTAGGGGTCTGCGGCTCCGGCCACTGGGATCCAGCTCCCCTGCTCAAGATCTTGTGATTTTCTTCCCAAAATCCTTTCAACATGCGTCCAGCACACCAAATGCTGCCTTATACAATCGAGTAGAGATATTTTCGGTGAATGTTATCATTATGTTACACTGCCTCCCTTCCCCAAATCAAAATGCTACAATTTCACAAAACTCCACAAACAAAATGGGCAAATGCACCAGTACCAGAAAACTGCTGCATTTCAAACAGCAGATCATACTTCATACACAGATTAAAATAACCAACAGTATCATCATCTTGTGTGCCACTGGCTAAAAATACTACAGACTGCTCTTTATTGGTTTTATTTTCATTTGCAATAGATGCAAAGTTCGAGGCCATATGGTTAATTCCACAAGTGAAATATGGTTAGTAATTATTTCTTATATTATCCATTCTGAATAACATCTAATCTAGCTGCTCTAAGAGTCCTGATTAGATAAGGAGGAAACATTTCATGTCATTAGCTATACACAGTTTCATCTTGTTTAGGAACTGCAATTGTAATGAATACCAGATGAATGGAAAATACAGTAGGGTTCCAAAACCACCTCCAGGAACGAGGAGTCGGTCAACACTTCACCGTCTACTGCAACCCCGAGATACCTCTGACCTAGCCCTGAGTACAGCCACGGAGTTCCACAAAGTCCATTTTTCCCCACATCCACCCATATATTCTACACACTGGCTCATTCCAGTCAAGGCTTTCCTCTTTCCTTGTCAATCAGTCATGACAGAAACAGAACAAGGTTAACCCAGTTTGGACCGCTATACACAACCAGGACTCTACACTTGCGTCCTAATGAAATATTAAGGTCCCTGGAATTGGGGGTGGCCGGGGTATGCGGAGGACTGAAACAGCAATGCCGCCTCCGTCCTCTGCCCCAGACCTCCCCACCCCCGAGCCACTCCAAGTCTGGGCAGTTTTTCTTCTCTTTTTCTTTTTAATTAATTTATTTGACAGAGCACATGCAAGAGAGAGGAAAACACAAGCAGGGGGTGGGAGAGGGAGAAGCAGACACCTGCTGAGATGCCAGGCTCCATCCCAGGACCCTAAGCCCAAGGCAGACGCTTAACAACTGAGCCACCTAGGCACCCGTTTTGTTTTGTTCTTCAAAGATTCTATTTATTCATCTGAAAGAGACTGGGGGGGGGGGGCCGCGGCGGGGGGGCGGGCAGGCTCCCCGCTGAGCATGGAGCTCCATTCCAGGATCCTGGGATCCTGACCTGAGCCCGAAGGCAGACGCCTAACCGACTGAGCCACCCAGGCACCCCGGTTTTCATTTGTGCAACATACGGGAAAACACCCTGGAGGACGGAGAAGCTGGGGAGCGAGCGCAGACTAACTGAGCTCTAATAATTTAGCCGCGTGAGTCTGAAATTAGCAGCTTGTTATTTACATGGATGCACTCCCCGGCTAGGGTGTGACCCAAGCCTCTCAGCACCTCGCTCCAGTTCAAATAAGGAAAAGAGTCACGGGGCTGAACTTCTCTGAAATCAAAAAGGTAAATGAAGCAGTGGAGCAAGAAGCTTGATTATTGCATCAAATTTACATAATTTGCAACCGTTGATTAGGTGGTTTCTCCTCATAGAAAGTTAAAGGGCCATCCTCAGGATAAACCTCATGCTCCCCCGCTCTCATACAGAGCGCCCCCGTTGCCCAATTCTGTTCCAGGAACCAGAGACAGCTTGTCCATCACTCGCACACCGAACGGCCACCGCGGGCCCGTGTCCAGAGAAAGGTGACATGCAAGACAGGGACCATCAGAGCCACGATCCTAAAATCACGTCTAAGGCGGCAGGCCCTCATTGGTCCCAGCTCTCCAGACGGGATGAAACATCTGTTTGTGTCTCATGAACCCCTTTGATGATTTATAACATTCCACAGATCTCTCGGCCCTCCCCCCAAGAAAGTGAATAAGCCATGAAGCCAACCATCCTTTCTCTGAAATCACCAAAGGCCCCATTCCACCCCTCCCCGCCGCAACCCCCCCCCCACCAGCTTAGCTCAGAAAACTGATTGGAACTGAACGTCTAGGCTGCTTCCTTATGCCCTTTTAATAAAGCCAACCACAGCAAAGAACACAGAAATTAGTGGCAAGTACAGAGCTTTTTGCCACTGGGATTCAGAGCTTTGGACAAGCCATTCCGGCTGTCTGGCTCCAGCTCTCCTCCAGTAACCACCACCCCCTCGCCGGCCTGCCCTACACCACCCTCAGAGATCAAAGGGAGCACTTACGGTTTATAACATCCTGAGCAATCTGGGAATCCCAAGAGGGTTTGGTTACCTTTCCCATCCCTCACTGTCTCTGCTCCAAAACACGTTTTCTCATGAGGCAGGCCCGCCCCGGCACAGCCATACCGGGGAATCAGGCCGGTCCGAAAAGACGCTAGAGAGAGGGTGGGGGTGGGGGAGGCCCGCGGGGGAGGGTCAGGACAAGCTCTTCAAGGGTGTGTGGTTCTCAGACTCTATTTCCGGCTAGAGGCTGCATGGCAAGCTTCTCGTTACAGATGAGGTAGCCACAACAGCAAAAACCAAGAAACGCCCCAAAGTTCCTGTTGCACGTGTAAAAACGTCCCCGGTATCCAAGGGGGAAATCCTGCTTCTTCTACTGGAACCCCTGCGTGACTGCAGAGAGTACCCCCAAAACCCAAGCGGCAGCTCCCCTTAACTTGCCCCTGACTCTCCTTCCTTTTCCACTCATCTTTTAAACCTGGGCGCCTCGGTGGCTCAGTTGGTTAAGGTTAAGGTCTGCCTTCGGCTCTGGCTCTGATCTGGGGTCCTGGGATAGAGCCCTGCATCCCTGCTCAGCCTGCTCAGCCTGCTCAGCCGGGAGTCTGCTTCTCCTGCTGTCTGCCCCTTTCCCCTGCTCATGCTGGCATGCGGGCTCTCTCTTTGTCAAACAAATTTTTTAAAATCTTTACTTTATAAAAGTAAAGCCCAAATGCTGACCACAGTCATGCACCCTCCAGCCTGACCCTGGACTTCAGCTCTCTCCGTGCAGCGCAGACACAAAGGCAGAGCAGCAACTGCGTGTGTGCACACTGCTCTCACTGTCCCAGTCCCTTCTGGGGCCTGCTCGCTCGGCAAACCGGACTCGGCCTCCTGTGGGCTCTTCTCCTCACCTGCTGAAGCCCGGTGGCGAGGCCCAGCCAGCAGCAAAGAGGGCAGGAGAAGGGAGGCGCCAACACTGCAGCTTTGTGGTAGCAGGACTGCTGTGGAAAACAAACCACCAGCAGGGTTCCCCTCTTCCCTCAGCCCAGTTCTGCACACCCCAGCTCTGTGTAGTGCCTTGAAGGACATAAATGCCCCCCGCCCCATGGCACAGAAGGGCCTAGAACAAATACCTACACATCCCCTCGGAGCAGAAACTCAATGGAAGAACTCACTCAAACTGAAACCCAAAAAATGCATTCCAAGCCAACGTGTCACAAATTCAGACAACACATTGTGGTTGGCATTCTGGAACCCAGTGGTTACACCATAAGCCATGAGATAGCTTTGGAAGAGCTCACCTTGTAATCAGGGCAAAATTTAAGTGCAAGAGGCAAGCAAAACTCCAGATTTACTGAGGTAACAGGTAAAAACTTCCTAGGGAGTTTTGGGGGAAATTACTCTTCAAGCAAGGTTTGCAGATATCAAACCCAAGTTTCTGTTACCCACAAATCGATGCATCAACCTTTAAATGACTCCGAAGGTACACCAAACCATGAACAATCACCTCAGAAAACAAAACCACTGTCCTAAATGATACTTATATTTTCTCAAGTGCAAGGTGGGGGGGGCGGGGGGGGGGGGGGGGGGACATGTTAATCCAGTCTCTTCATTTTAGAGACATGGTTTCTGAACGGGTCCTAAGAGCTGTTTCTAACCCCCTTTCTCAAGGGGTTTTCACCAACAGGAAGAAATCATTTCTGACTAAAAAAATTCTATTGCTCAGTGGGTTGGGCCGCTGCCTTCGGCTCAGGTCGCGATCTCGGGATCCTGGGATCGAGTCCTGCATCGGGCTCTCTGCTCAGCAGGGAGCCTGCTTCCTCCTCTCTCTCTCTCTCTCTCTCTGCCAGCCTCTCTGCCTACTTGTGATATCTCTCTCTCTCTCTGTCAAATAAATAAATAAATATAAAGAAATTTAAAAATTCTATTGCTTAAAAGAAAAAAATTTTTTTTCTGTTGCTAAGTTGATACAATGAAGTTAAAAATTCTGCAGCAATATTCCACTTTTAATCATAAGTACCTGGCAGCAAAAGGACGCATGAAATCACGACTAGTTAACACAGGGACTCATTCTGCGCCAGACCTACACTCATCTAAACCCTGCATCAAAGGGACTGCCGTGACTCCCTTTCCACTCGGGAGGAAGCGGAGGCGCGCACGGGATAAATGACTTGCCCACAGTCCTTCCACTAGCGTCACAGGTAAGCTTCAAACCCAAGGCCTCTGGCTCAAGCGATCCTTTCACTGCATCACGCTGCTTCAAAGGTCTGCTAAAGCTCAGCTCTTGAAAGAGACTGAGGACATTCCAAAGCCACAGAGAGAGAGAGAGAGAGAATAATCTTGACAGTGACAGGATTTCAGTGATACCACTACTGCTAATGTCAAAAATGGTCCAAAATACCCTCTTTAAAAAATATATTTTTTAAAAATATAAAATATATTTTTAAATATATTTTAAATATATTTATTTATATACATTAATATATATAAATATATCTATATTTATATATTATATTTATTTATGTATATAAAATTATATATAATTTTAAATATATATATATATATTTTTTAAGATTTTATTTATTTGTCAGAGAGAGAGAGGGAGAGAGAGCGAGCACAGGCAGACAGAATGGCAGGCAGAGGCAGAGGGAGAAGCAGGCTCCCTGCTGAGCAAGGAGCCCGACGTGGGACTCGATCCCAGGACTCTGGGATCATGACCCGAGCCAAAGGCAGCTGCTTAACCAACTGAGCCACCCAGGCGTCCCTAAATATATTTTTATATGTATAAAAATATAAAAAATTATATATATATGAATGAACTTTTTTTTAAAAAAAGATTTATTTATTTCAGAGGGAGCACGCACGAGCACATGTGCAGGGCAGGCAGGGGCAGACGGAGAAGAAGACAGAGCCAACTCCACGCTGAGCACGGAGCCCAATGTGGGGCTCAAACTCACGACCCTGAAGGTCATGACCTGAGCCAAAAATCAAGAGTCAAGCACTTAACATAGCATGCCACCCAGGTGCCCCAAAATGTCCCCGGTTTTAAGCAGTCTGAAGCACAGAAAGTACTACCAACCTTGGAAAACCTTAAAATGGTTAAAAAGGCAACCTTTGTTATAAAATATTCCTAAATCAACAGCAGAATCTGTATTTTGTCTATCTTTTCAAGAAAGACACTTGCTTTTTAGAACCAAAACATGTACAGACACCCCCCCCCGACCCCAGCCCCTTAGCTGTACCTGAGAGGTACTAGTTGAAAAAGTATTTAACCAAATGACATTTATAGAATGGAACCAAAAGAAAGCAGGACCGATGTGAACTACCTATGCTCTAATCCTGGCTCCAGATTATGTCCTCAGCCTCAGGAAAACCAACTGAACAAAGAAGATTAATTTAAAAGCATCACTTCCTTCTTTCATGGATTTGGGAACCACCAAAAAAAAAAAAAAAAAAAAAATCATTAAAAAAAATTTGTATTTCAACAGTCAGTCATAATAAATAGCAGGTACTAAAGAGATGGCCAGGACACTGGGCCCAGGGGACACATAACCACATGACTTGCTTTTTTTTTTTTTTTTTTTTTTTGAAGATTTTATTTATTTATCTAGAGTGTGTGAACCTGGGGAGGGGCAGAAAGACAATCTCAAGCAGACTCCAAACTGACCTAGGAGCCCAACACGGGGCTCAGCTCACAACCCTGACATCATGACCTAAGCTGAAACCCAGAGTTAGGCGCTTAACTGACTGAGCCACCCGGGGGGGCGGGGGGCGGCGCGCGGCGCCAGGACTTACTTCTTTAAAGCACTTTCCTAATTCCAGTTAAAATCTTGGACTGAAAACTCCAATCAGACCTGAATTAAGCACTGAGCACACACACCCCCTCCTTTCTACAAATAACTCAGGACGACCACACCTGATGGGGAACCGCAGGCTACCTCCCCCATTTGACCACACCCCCTAATTTTGAAGGTAGACGAACCGCACCCTAGACACGCGGCAGCTCCAAGCACTGGCGGTGCTGGTCAGAACCCGACTCCACTCCTCCCTCTGGAGTTGACGACCCCCTCCGCGCCCCATGCTGACAATCACAGCTGTCTGAAACTGTAATTCTTCTAGATGAGGCACCAACTCCCACCTTGGTTCTCACCACCCTGGGCCAAAGCCAGCTGTTCTCACTGGGGGGAGAAGTAAGACCTCACTTTGCAAGCCGCCCACACTGATGCTGAACAAAATTCCCAGAGACCAACACGGCTTCTGATGCTCTGTAGTCCTACAGTCTGCGTGGTAAAGAAGCTGACGTTTGTCCCGTCTTTCTGACAGAATCCCTGTATGTCAGTACAATAATAATTCTCAGACAAGCTCCACACTCCTCCTGTTTCTTGTGAAACTCTCACAGGAGCAGCCAGGACCAAACTGGGCCAGATATCCAGGTATGGTGTGAGGGGTTGGGTTGGGTTGGGTTTGGTTTTGGGGGTTTTGGGGGGATTTTTGTTTTGTTTTTGGGGTTTTTTTTTTTTTTCACTTTACTGATAATTCTCCAGAAACCAAGAATCGCAAAAGACTAATAATAACTCATGAATTTTTACTACAGTCCCACTTCATAGGCCCCAAAACAGTTCTTTCAAGATCTACCTTCTGGTTTCTGTGTCCCGATTCCCTCCGCCACTTTGCAAATTCAAGCTCCCTCTTCCCTGCCCCTCCAAGAGACCTCCAAGTGCATTTCCAGGGTCAACACACAAGTACCGAACGATACAGGAACTTAGACTACTGCAGGCTTTTTACCGACCTCCCAGCACCATGTACCAATCGAAGCCATGCCCGTGACAGATCACAATGTGAACTATGTGAAATGTGAACTATGGCATATTTCAAAGTTTTCTTTACTCAACACCACTCAGGAAGCATGAAGTGCCAGGCACTGTTCCAGGGGCTTGAGGTAAATCTGTGAGCAGGAACGCAGAGATTCCTGCCCTCAAGAGTTTATATTCAGCGGAGAAAACCAAAAACGAGTGAGGAACAAATAAGGTATCAGAGAGGAAATGGTAAATGGCTAGAAACAGAAGAGCAATGGGGTAGGTTACCCTACAGGAGTGAAACACAGGTGGGGCCCCCTCGAGCCACAGTGGGCCCTCTGGGCAGACCCGCACTGGAATTCCAGGCCAACCTCACCACTCAACTGCCTGAGTTAACTTCACTAGGCTCCTGGACCGCTGGAAGCCTCACAGGTATCCTCACATGGGATCCAGAATCAGAGGGACAGACCTTGGGCAGCAAGACAGAAGATTCTTCCCAAACAAGATAAGGATGAGAAAAACAAAAGGGGTGCCTGGAGCCAAGAGGACATTTCAGCTCCCTAAGGGAGATCGCCAAAGGTGATTACCAACACCCACCCTATAAGGTCCAGGGAAAGGTTTAATTGACAATGACAAATATACTTAAGGTACTTCATTTCTTAAAAGTCCAACTGGGAGGCACCTGGGTGGCTCAGTTGGTTTAGCCTCTGCCTTCAGCTCAGGTCATCATCCCAGGGTCCTGGGATTGAGCCCCACATGGGGCTCCCTGCTAAGTGGGGAGTCTGCTTCTCCCTCTGCCTCCACTGTTCCCCACCCCTCCCCCGGCTAGGGCATGCAGAAGCACACGCTCTGTCAAATAAAGTGGAAATACATGTGGAAAGAAACTGTCTAATAACCTGTTCTTAAACAAGTTCATCTATCTATCTATCTATCTATCTATCAATCAACCAGGGAATGCTGCCACCAAGTCTGGTTTCAGACTGGCTGTTCTTCCCCAGATTCGCAAGCCAAAAAAAACTCGTGCCCCTGAGAAAAAACAAAAAACAAACAAACAAAAAAAACATCATCGCTGGAGTTTAAGGGAGACCCCACGATTTAAACAGCTCTGGCTCTCCACTCTGGGCTTGCACACACACTCTTGCTAAAGCGCCCAGTGCAGGCTTTGGTGTGACCAGCAACGCGGGTCACCGCAGGGCTGAGCAGATTAATCAGAAGCAGCTCTCTCTCTTCAAGATGTGGGGTCACCAGTGAAGGGGTCCAAAGACCAGGTCTGTGCTGTGAGAAGTGTGTCCCAGTTGCTAGGGTTTGGACAGAGCCTCCTGGGGCAGGAAGAGGTGGCACACGGGGACTCCCAGTCCAGGCCGTGCCCCCCACCCCAACCCGTTCCTGACAAGACATTGGCTCTCCACACAGCACTTTCTCCACATAAGAAAAAATGTGTCCTTACAGCGTCTGTGCACTAAGAAAGCACAAAGATCCAACGGAACGGGACTTTCTCATCCATTAAAGCTGCATTAGCAGAGATGATCAATTTTCCTGTTCCTGAAGGCCCTGCCGTCTCTAGGACATTTGGCATTGAACCCTTTTCCAAAAATCTAAGTTTCAAAACAAGCAACGCGATCAGACAAAAAGCTCACCTATATTGTGCAAAGGGAGCCTGGCAGCCTGGTGTAAGGGGAAAGACGCTGACCCAGAGTCAGAACGCCAGCATTTAGATCCAGTCGATAGTACAGAACAAGGCTTTTCTTTTTTTTTTTAAACCCTCATCTGGAAGGGGGAAGGCGGCCTGATCTCTCTCCAGTCATTTGGCAAAAGTTTCAGTTTGTGTGAAAGGGTGCTTCAAGCGCCCAGTTGAGGAACAGACTCTAGAAAATAATGCAAGGACCCTGCCATTCCTGAAGCCTAGAGAGAAAGACCAAAAGCACAGAAAACCAAAGAAAGGCAAAGACAGACAGAAAAGCCCAGAAAGACGGAAAGAAAAGGAAAGCTTATTCAGCGATAAAAGGAAAGAATAAACTTCTGGTACACCCAGCATGGGTGAGTCTCAAAAAGGCATTGAAGGGAAGGAATTCGACACTGGAGTGTTTCCATTTATAAGAAATTTTACAGTAATTGCTAGAAATCAGGTCAGCGTTGGCCTGGGGCTGGGGGAGGGGGAAACTAGCTGCAGAGGGGAATAAGGGAACTTTCTGAGGTGACAGAAATGTTGCATCTGGACATATGCGTGGCTTAGTCGGTTAAGCATCTGCCTTCAGCTCAGGTCATGATCGCAGGGTCCAGGGATGGAGTCCCTGCTTGGTGGGGAGCCTGCGTCTCCCTCTGCCTGCCACTCTCCCTGCCTGTGCACGCTCTGTCTGGTAAATAAATAAATAAATCTTTTTTTTTTAGAAAAATAAGAGTTGCATCATCTTGATGGGATCGTTAATACCCAGGTGTATGCAGTTGTCAAAATTTATCCAACGGTACACTTGAAAAGGGTTGTGCTGTACACTGTACTTCGATAAATTTGACTTCTTAAAAAAAATCCTGAACAGATTTACAATTGTTTAAAAACAAAAGAGGGATGGGGAGGCAGAATTGAGTTGTGACAACTCCTTAGGTTAAACTGATTTTTCTGGAAAGTAGCCACCCAAATTAAATACAAGTCAAAGCCAAAAGCCACACCTTTGGTGATACACTTGATGGACCTGGTCCAATTGTGGAAAATTCCTCCAAGCTCCATGCTGTTAAAAGTGACTTATTAAACAAATATTTATAATACAAACCCTTTCACGACTTGAGATATTTAAAGGAAAAGTAGATTTTATCTTTAAAAAAAAAAAAAAGGAAAAGGCAAGAGAAAACTAGAAAGTCACTTCTCTACAAAATGAATCAGCGTACCATGTGTGGTTTGTGTGAAGGGATTTGTTTCTGTGTTGTGCAGAAAAGCAAATCCAATACTAATCTGCGGGGAGAAAAAGATGTGCTCACAAGTGCTCATACTTTTTCAAACCCAGAAATTCACACTCCCACGTCTACAGGAGGCTCCCCACACTCGGGCTTCGTACTAGGTGGAAGGAAGCAGGCGATCAGCACTCCTGGGGTGGTTACTGGATTTGGGGTGGGGAGGATATGGATCTATTACCCCAGTCTCTCAGCTTCTAGAAGGGGGACACGCCCAGAGACCAAACAAAGAATGCTGATTTTCAACGTTGAAATCTCATCTCATGGAAGACACTGGTCAGAAGTCCGAGGCCCATTCCCTTTTAGTACCCGCAGAAACTTCCATGCATAGGTGAGGGTATCCCGGTGTCCCCAGAACTGCCTGGCATGAAACTGCAGACAGCACAGGCCAGAAACAGGAGCAGGGTCACGGGACGCAGTGAAAACCTCGTGCCACCTTGAGTATCCCTGTGCTAGAATTCAGGGCCATGTTCCACTCAGCCTGTGTTTTGCTATGTAAATCGTGTTTCAGTTTTGGTTGGGGTAATATGGGAGAAAGAGGCTTATTAATGCTATCTACAAATGGTAAGTTCAACAGACAGGTTTTTTCCGCTGTGACTAGTCATTTGTAAAGAATACTGATTTTCTTAATTTTATTCTGCAAAGCGGCTACGGCAGGAAGCGTCACTTTTATGCTGTTCTGCAGGGTAATGATAAAAACTAATATTCATGTATTTTTACATAAATCACATGCTTGTTTTGCTCTAACTAGTAGTAGGAGGCAAAGGCACTTAAGCAGCACTTCTAGAAATTAAATTAGTTATCTGGTGTTCATCTGTTTCACCAGAGACGCCCAGCCCAGCCAGCAAGCCAGTCTGGGAAAACCTCCCTTGCCTCAACCCACAGCTGGATTAGCTGCTTCTCCTTAAGAAGACTCGGCACACCCTCTGGGTCCCCACTGCTTCCCTGACTCTTCTTCTGAAGAGGAAGATTCTAGATATTTTTAAACTGCATTGAAATAATACATGTTTCCTGCAGAAAATAGAGCTAAGCGCTTTATCTCGAGTACCCCTCCTTCTTCTCCAAGTCCTGCCTACTCTCTCCCATCTCAGAACCCTCCAGTGTCCTTAGAAACACACACCGCTCTCCACCACCCTCTTCACCTGGGCAACTGCCCCCCCCCAAGTCCCTCTATACCCTGACATCCAGAAAGCCTTCTTTCAGCCCTTCCTGTGTACGTGCTGTTTCTCCCAAGTGTGCCAAAGAGTGCCCACCACGCTTGCACACCCTTACACACCGTCCTCCGTCCCTGTGTAATAACGTAAGAGCCACCCAATGGGTGCCCAACACTCAGTGTGGGCCCAGCTTAAGGCCGGAGATCAATAAATATTACTCAGATAAACCAACAAAAATAAAACTGCATGTGTTTTGACCACACCTATATACAAACACTGCTGATCTGGGCGTATAACCTTTTTACACTAGTTTTCCTAAACAAATAGTCAACTGAAATGATTTTAACCTGTAGGTACTGTTTTCTCACTCGTTCCAGGACATGAGGTCATTCAATATCGTTGCTACCGTATCATTTTAATGATTGCATGGAACAGATGTTCCCTAATTTAACCAATCCCCTACTGGTTACCATTTCAGTGTGATACAACAGTGAAATAGACTTGATACATATCCCTATGGCCAAATCTAATAAACTCTAGAAGCAGAGGAGCCAAATCAAAAGGCATGCAAAATGTGTTAGCCCTAACATACAGAGAGCTTGAAACATGGGTTACAAGTTTTCGAGGATCCTAACACGGTATCCACAACCAGAAAAACGGAGGCCCCTGAAAACTTCCCTTGAAAAATGGCTGAGGCAACACAGGGTTGTTGAGCCCAGAGAAGATGAACCATGATCCTGGTGGATGGGAGATACTGTTTGGTTGCATCAGAGGACAGAACCGGAACCAGCTGAAACAGCCGGAACAAGGGACTCCATCAAATTCGAAAGAATGGAATTTTCCCCAAGAGCTTTCCAATGTGGACTCTGCGGTTGCGGTTAGTCTTCAAGGCCCCGGGCAGCTGGAATCTCCATGAGGGAAGAGACATGGGGCCAGCGTCACCAGGAGGTCATCAGTCACCCAAAAAGGTCACTCGTGTTCGGCTACTACTCGTTTAACCTTCCAGAGGGCCACCCACGGCATTCTTCAGGTGAAACTGGAAAACAGCCACAGTGAAACTTTCCTACGTGAACTGAAGCCCTATCAGAGCTCACGGCCTGTTGACCGCACGCAGACCGCAGCCAAGCACAGAGTCAAGGTGGACCAATAGCCGGCTCTGTCGCTGACAGCCCGGTACCATATTTTCAATGGTAGATCTCATGTCTCCTCAAAATGGGGAGGGTCTGACTTCACTCACCGCTTACAGCCCTCACGGTAACATGTAATAATAAATGACTCTCCTGATAACATTTGCAACTGCCCAATCTCCCTCTTGTTGTGTGTGTTTTTTTTTAAAGAAAGGAAGGCATTCAACAGATCAACTGTCGCTATTTAACCACAAAGTGGAGATCAAGGGGATAGGACTATCTCTTCCTCAATTTTTACCAACGTTCATATGTAAATGAAGTTAAGTCTCTGAAAGATGCCTTTTCTTTCTTTTTTTTTTTTTAAGATTTTATTTATTTATTTGACAGAGATCACAAGTAGGCAGAGAGGCAGGCAGAGAGAGAGGGAAGCAGGCTCCCCACCATGCAAAGAGCCCAATGCGGGGCTCCATCCCAGGACCCCAGGATCATGACCTGAGCTGAAGGCAGAGGCTTTAACCCACTGAGCCACCCAGGTGCCCCACCTTTTCTTTTTTTTACAATTTTATTTATTTCTTTGTGAGAGAGGGAGGGACAGCACAAGCCGGGGAGCAGCAGGCAGAGGGAGCCGCAGAGCCCGCTGTGGGGTTCAATTCCAGGATCCTGAGATCATGACCTGAACTGACTCAGGGGACCCCCCCCCTCCCCACCTTTGTTTTTTTAACAAGAAAAATAAAAGAAGGAGCAAAAACACCAGTGTATTTCCACTTCCCTGGAAGTCTAGTTTCTCAGGACGGGCAGGGGATAAAACGAAATGGCGAACAGTGCCAACGTCAAGTCCTCGGTGGCTCTCAGTAAGATTTCGGAGCCAGACAGCCCGCGAGCTGGGGTCTGACATGTGGCTAACGGTACCTGCTGACACGGCTGGTGTGAGGATCAAGTGAGTTAATACATGCAAAACGCCTAAGACAACTGTCCCGCGTGCAGCCAGTGCCACGGAACTGTCAGACGCATTCTCACCCTCGTTGTCATTTCCATGTGGACAAAGAGGCATGAGGACCATGAGAATAATGAAGGACCGCGCGTAAGCAGGAAGGGCTGCTGGGGAAGAGGTGTTTTGTTTTTGTTTTTAAGTTCGAGCACTGTGGCCGCCTGGGTGGCCCAGTGGGTTCGACTCGGGTCCTGATCTCGGGGTGGTGATTCTGAGCCCCAGGTTGGGCTCCACCCTGGGAAATAAATGAAATAATTAATAAATTCAAGATACAAGCAGAATCGCCATCCAACAGTCCACCTTCTAAAATTTCGTTTAGTGGAACACAGGGAGATTAAGGGTGGCGCAGTCGGCGAGGCCTTCGGCTCCTGACTCCGACTCCGGCCAGGGACTCAAAGGTTTGTGAGATGGAGCCCCAGGCAGTGGAGGGGGGGCCCTCTCTGTGCTCAGTGCAGAGTCTCCTTGAGGTTCTCTCTCCCTCGGCCTCTCCCCTCCCCTGACCCCACCCCACACTCCCTCTCTCTAAAATAAATGAATCTTTTTAAAAATAAATAAACAAACGCAGAACGCCATGTCATTGTAGGAAGGAGGTTTTCTAAGATGGTAGTTGTGGTTCTTAAGCCAGCACAAAGGAGTTAAATCAAACTCACCAGGATGCTAAAGTAAAAAGAGAGAAAAGATTAAGAGGACTAAAAGCTGCTAAGGGACATTCTGGGGAACAAAACCGAATTATCTGCACCAATCCAAAAGACTGGAAAAATTCAATGAGAAAGTGATGTCACTCCCGTGCTGGGGCAGGAGCATTAGAATGGAGACTCAGGTCTGAATGAGAAAAAACCCACTCTAGTGGGGTTTCTGGTTGAGCATGTGCTTGTTTTAGCTGTCACTGACGGGGCTCCAAAGAAAATAATTAAGTTTAAAGCTACACTGGCTAGGAGTCTGGATTTCTTGGACCTGATGAATTATGCACTATAATGAACTCTGCAAATTAACTGAAACCAGACTCTGCTATCCTAACAAATTTGGGCAATGAATATGTATTTCGCATTGGCTACTCATAAGATGTCTGAAATCAATCACATAATTAAACGGAGAAACTAAAATACAGAAATATACAAAATTCACCCCCCACACACACACACACAAACAAAAGCATTCTTGATTTATGGAAGAGCATCATCAGAAAAGGCAAAACCATCCAGAGTAACATCCCCAGCCTCAAATACTATATAATGAAATTCAAACATGACCCAGTCAAATTTCCTGGTGGGTGAGATGCAGGTCCTTTTCAGAAGTCACAAGCGTCCCTCTCCTTTTCCCCACAACAGAGCTCCAAGGAATTTTAAAGCTTGAATGTAAATGTTAATTGCAATCTACTAAAAACAGAACAAAGGAAAGAGAGATTTAAACGTTACAGTATGAGGATGCAGACAGGAGAAGCTGTCAGTCTTGCCCCATCTCCCATTTGTTCTCTGTTCCACTCCCCCTCATGCTTTTCTCCCTACTTGCACCCTGTTCTGCCCTCCTCTGAGAAAGCATTTCCCACACCTGTTCAGACGTCCAAACAATTCCAAACTCAACTAAGCTGCTGAAAACAGCTTCTGGGGAGGAGCTGGTAAGATTTTCTCAACCTGGGCGCTGGTTGAACAACAGGTATGTTCCGTTTCTGAAACCTCAATGTGCATCGGGATCCGTGAACATGTCTCATGTGTGCTACTTCCGTAGAAAGTTTAAAGACTTCTGGGGGCACCCAGAGGGCTCAGTGGATGGAACGTCTGACTCCTGACCTGGGGTTGGGGGTTCAAGCCCCACAATGGGTACAGAGACTACTTTTGTGGGGGGGGGGGGGGGTACCTATTTGAGAGAGACAGAGAGATAGCATGAACAAGCAGGGGAAGGGGCAAAGGGAGAGAGAGACAAGCAGACTCCCTGCTGAGCACAGGGCTCAATCGATCCCAGGAACCTGATCATGACCAGATCCAAAGTCAGACACGTAACTGACTGAGCCCCCCTGGCATTCTGGGTGCAGAGAATACTTAAAAAATAAAATCCGAGGGGCACCTGAGTGGCTCAATCAGTTAAGGTTAAGAGTCTGCCTTCAGCTCAGATCCTGACCTCAGGGTCCTGGGATGGAGCCCCGTGTTGGGCCCCCTGCTCAGCGGGGAGTCTGCTCCCCCCCCCACTCCTTCTCTCTCCTTTCTCCCTCTCTCACAAATAACTAAGTAAAATCCTTAAAAAAAAAATAAAAAGAAGATGAAGAAGAAGACCTGTAAACTGGGTAATTCTCCGCATTTTAAAAACCGTGGCTAAGAACACAGTCGTGAATGCTAGTAAATTCTTTCCTTAAAGAAGCTGGAAATAACACACATATGTGCATAACGTGAAGGGTAGAGCACAAATACCCCTGAGATGGGGAGACCCCTTGTTCAACACTCAGACGCCGTCCCAGGAATTCCTAACTGCACCTGAGCTGGTGAGCTCATCTCTCACACTCAGAATGTTAGGTACTGGGGAGTTACCCAAAAGGGACCAGAAAGACACCAAGGCCAAAATGAGACCCCTTGAACTTTGTTTTTTTCTCGGTCAACAAGGACATCTGCTCTGGGTCACTGACCACAGGGATTAAATAAACTGCTTTACTCACACGTACAAACCCGATTCTAGCTTGAAGCTCCACTCACTGAAGATGGAAATAACAAGAGAAACACCACCAGAGAATGAAACCAATTTTAACTCGAAGCTGGACTATGTTCCAGGAAGAGACAACAGTGCATCAGAATGGCAGGGAACGTGGTGAGAAGATTCTCAGTCCACGAGCTAGGGCATCTAAAGGGGGGGAGGGGAAGGCAGAGAAAGGGGTGCTGCTCGAGATGGCCAGTCTGCATCATCTCCAGTGGACACGCGGAAGGCTAGCCCGGCGCCCCTCCCCCCCCTCACCAAGGACAGAAGGCCTTGCTTGCCAACAGCAGCCACAGATTTCCCGGATGGACATCACAGGTAAGACACCCGTCCAACAAGACCCCAGGCTCGTGCTTGCTCCCAGGGTCAACACTCCCATCAGAAGCTGAGAAGACTCAAGGCCCCAAAACAGGTTTCCGAGGTCCTAGCAGAACTGACGAAGGTGAATAAAAGGAAGGAAACAGAGAGTGAGCTGCATGCCCGCCCCCACACCCCCACCCCCAAGTTCACAAACCTGCAAGTAGACTCCTCCTGGCCAGCATGTGCTCTGCACACACACACACAGGGAGTGCGAGCGAAACTCCAAGCCTGTTCAGCCCCTGGCCATCATCTCAGAAAGCAGACACTGAAGAAATCACCGAGGGCGACCATGGGCTCCCTGGGTGACAGTGGGATTTGCAGCGGAAATCCACAGAGCACCTGGACCCAAGGAAACGTTCAAGAAATGTTTGCTGATTAACTTTAGGGTATGATTAAAGGGTTCGAGGGAAAAGGGCCACGGTTAAGGTCAAAAGTAAAGCACTGGTCCCCTAGCCACGGGCGTCCGCAAAGGACCACTGGGTTAACGGTCTGGCTGGTCTGGCAGGTACAGGGGGGCTGCACCCGCACGAGCTGGCTTCTTCTCTGTGTCTGTGACTTGACTGACTGGAAGAGGCTGCCAAAAGAGACTCAGAATCCTCCTGCTTTAGAGTTCTCTGAGAAAATGAATTAATTATCACTTCTCCAGGAGGTTACCAGAAAGTGCTGGTTAATCTACCCAAATTATAGTGGGGAAGCAGTAAACCATGTCCACTCTCTACCACCCACTCCAGGACGGAGGATGGAGGAGGTGGGGGGGCTGAAAAGGCAGGGACATCAGAGGTTAGGAAGCTCGAGGCAGACTCGGTCACAGGGCACCATAGCTGAATGGGGGGGCAGGGGGGTTGCCAATAATCACTGCCACCTGCGCTTACCCCTAGGAATGTCTACGAGCTCTTGGTATTTACTAGCTCCTCTAATCACCTCCACCACAACCAACAGGGAAGATATCCCCCTGATAATCTCAGTTAAAGAAACTGAGGCCCAGAACGTGTAAGCAACTTGCCCAAAGTCACATAGCTTCAACAAATGGCAAAGTTAGGATGTGAACCCCACTGCTCTTAGCCATAAAATATGCCATGGATCGAGTTCTGCATTCAAAATGACCTATTTCTAAACCTACAGCCAGGATGCATCTTACAAGGAACTAAGAAGAAGGCACCAACCACTACCAATTACAAACACAGTAACTTCTGTACCCAAAGTATCACTGAAAATTGAAAACTTAACATCCCTTCAACTACTGCCCTGTTCAACCAACTTTCCTTCTGTAATGGTGACTGGACTTGGGGTTTTTCTGGGGGACAGGATGTTGAAGCTGGTGTTAAAACCATTACCAAATGATTTTACTCATAATGATTTAAATAATTACCAAAAGGGCAACTCTTCTCACATTAGTGTCTGACACGAATGGGCAGTGAGGGCAGACAAGCATTTTAAATGGTGTTCCCAATAAATTAATAAAAAGGAAATAGAACTGCTGAGCTCTGGGAGATCAAGCCCTGAGGATAATAAAGTCTCCTAAAAGGGCACCTGGATGGCTCAGTCAGCTAAGCATCTGCCTTCCACTCAGGTCATGATCTCAGGGTCATGGGATCGAGACCCACATAAGGCTTCCTGCTCAGCAGAGAGCCTCTGCCTGTTGCTCGGTCTTGCTCTGTCTACTTGTTCTCTCTCTGTATCTCCCTGTCACTTAAATAAATAAAATCTTTAAAAAAAAAAAAAAAAAAAGCCTCCTAAAAAGGAAAGGCCCAGAGCAGCAGGCGCAAGTAAACTTAGAGATGGGCTGATGGGCCACACTCCTGCACCACGCACCCACCTCCCTCCCGCTCAGGACCAGCCAGTTTGAAATGCATCCTCAGGGTAACAACTGAACCTCCACAGGCATTCCCACAAGATCCCTGGGGGACTCAGAAGTGCTGCCTGATGGGATGCATGCCTTCAGACAGGAAGCAAGTGAAGGCAGGGAGGTCAAGGAACCAGCTGCTATACGGCTGTCCACAGGAGCCCCAAACTTCTGTAACTTTACGACCACACATGAGAATTGCCATTTTATTCTAATTCCTGCCATCAAGCACGAACATAGAGGAAATTTACTGAAAATCCTTTGCAGTTCATAACGGTTACCAATTTTAAAAACGAACCACCAGAAATCCCGTGACCACAATAAATGTATTATTAAATGAGGCTGTCTGTTCTTCTTTGTGTTAAAATGGCCTCCCCTGAGCAGTGGGCAGAAGCCGTTTTAGATAGAGGAGAAATCCCCAGCTATGAAAGTGCATCACTGTAAAATCAATGAAGCTAGTGACATAAGAAAATTTGGAAAAAGAATGTAAAAAAACTTCAGTACATTTAATCAATATGAAATATGAACATAAACCATCCTGAATATCATCAAAGCAAAAACAGAACTTCCTACTTTAGGTTTTTAGCTACTAAAGCTACACTGAGTGGATTTCTTCAGCATTCCTGAATTAACACATTTCTAATAATTGTAAAATGAAGGTTTGGAGTGTCATAAATCATTATTAGCTTTCACACAGAAAGATCAGAAGGGATCACCTTCCCCTCCTATGTAAGGAGTTACAAACCAATATCCCCCTGTCAGAGATATACTTTTCCATATTACCAGTGACCCCACAAAACACAGCAACATATAATTCAACCCAAACAATCTACGTTAATCACAATTTTTAGTACTCCAGAAACACAAGGAGCGCTCATTAGAATCTAAGTCATTAAACCAGACATTTCCTTCATAGCCTAAGAATACAATGTGTCGGGGTATCTGGGTGGCTCAGCAGGTTAAAGCCTCTGCCTTCGGCTCAGGTCATGATCCCGGGGTCCAGGGATCCAGCCCTGCATCGGGCTCTCTGCTCAGCAGGGAGCCTGCTCCCTCCTCTCTCTCAGCCTGCCCCTCTGCCTACCTGTGATCTCTGTCAAATAAATAAATAAAATCTTTAAAAAAACACACACACAATGTGTCCCTCAACACACCAAGAGAGCACCTTCATTTCCTGATGTAAATATCATGCTCAAGGCCCCAAGCAAGTTTCCGTTATGATTCAAATATATACAGGACAACGACAGTTCTGCCTTTGTGCTTCCCAAACCATGGTGGCAATGAGCACCGAATCGTCCCACACAAACTTCTCTTAAGGACTTAACGGGCTGCAGAGTTCATTCTGTAAAGGAAAAGAAAATGTGGGGTGCCTGATAGCTCAGTGGGTTGACATCTGACTCTTGGTTTTGGCTCAGGTCATTATCTCAGGGTCGTGGGGTTGGGCTTTGCGCTGAGTGGGGAATCTGCTTCAGATTCTCTCTCCCCCTCTCCCTCTGCCCTCCCCACCCAAGAGCGGGCACTTTCTCTCTCTCCGTCCCTCTTAATCTCTTAGAAGAAAACATGGCCAACAATGAAGATGGGGTGTGATTATCTATTAGTGTCATGCAGCCTCCAGAGTCAATAAACAAATGTCACTTTCAGTGATGTAGGTGACACCAAGTGAGAGGCCAGAAAGAAATCAAGACATAAACAAGATGTTCTGTAAACATCCAAGGAGTACACTGATGACTGATTTCAAGCCAAAACGTCTAGAACTCGTGACAGAAAGTGAGAAGCCCATGATTAATATGGTCTCTCTCTTAAATGCCTTCATGTTTTGGTAACCGGCTCACCAGTCTCTGAAAAGGGAAAAAATTTTATGTGAATTAAAAAAAAAAAAAAGAAGAAGAAGAAGAAGAAGCTCAAGTTCCAATTTGTAACTCAAGTCACACCCTATCATCTTGTAGCTTTCCTCTTTATGTGGCCCCGCTGTTCCTTTGGAACTTTTAAAGACCTAGGATTTCAGTAATTACAACCATTTCAGATATAGTTACTGAAAACCTAGTTACCTACCCACATACACTGCCTCAAGTGTTTGCCTGTGCATCTTTGGTTTGTAAAGGGACTATGTAGCAAATCTTCTGTACCTGGGGTCTTCTCACCCCAACATATTCTGCTTCCTAGCTACCAGAATCCCCTCTCCGGAGAGCTACCTACTGCTTGCTAACTGATGATCTTCTTGCTAACTGATGATCTTATCTCTGTTACGGTCTGAAATAAGAATGGAAGCTCTGGGAAACACAGGGGGATAGCCTCCTCCCCTTCTCCACCCCTCTTAAACACACACACACACACACACACACACACACACCACCCCCCCCACCACCACCACCAGCAGCAGTGACAATATGGGCCACTAGCTTGGTCTTTGCAAACAGGCTCCACCATCCAATAATTGGCTCATAAATTTCATTCATAACTTGAAACAGAAAGGGCCCAAAATGAGCGATCTGTAATTTTAAACGTTGTCATTATTCTCCTGGCTGCAAGCGGTTAAAGAAGGCCTTGCGAGCTCATGAATTACGGGGCAGTTTATTACTCTGAATAAGCTCGGAACGAGCACAGTATCTCAGGAAGCTGGAGATGAAGGGAGAGGGGTTGTTGGCAAAGCCCAGAAGCTTCCGTGCAACACAGCTTAAATGTCAATTGTCCAATCCTCGTGGAGTGAGGGCCCCTGCTTCTCCTCAATGCCCATAGAAACACCTTTAAGGTAGGGAAGTTTTACACATGTATTACTGTGCATTTTTTCTTAAAATATATTTCAGATCACCTTGCAAATTCATTCATCTTTAAGCAGAGGTTTTGAGATTTTTTCTATTTATTTGACAGAGAGAGCGAGCACAAGCAGGCTCCCCAATGAACAGAGAGCACGATGCAGAGCTTGATCCCAGGACCATAGCAGACACCCAACGACGGAATGAGCCACCCAGGTGCCCCTAAGCAGAGGTTTTTAAATGCTTAGAAGAGGAAAGGTATAGCAAGTCAGAGAATTAGGAAAACCAAAGCCAAGCTTCGTTGCCAAAAGGTTTTCCAACGGATTTCAGTTTATGTACCCTAATTCAGGCCATCCCAACCCCAAATGGAGGGTTAAATACACACACTCTGGAATCAGTGATTTATTCTTCCAAATACTGGACTGATGAGAAAACACGTTTCATGTTCATCTGAAAGTCCAGGGATGGGAGACACCAGAAACTCTGGGTTGTGGGGAGACACTCACAGAGCCTGAGACCTTGCCCTTGGGCAGACATAAGTCCAGGTTTTGGTCAGGGACATCAGGCAAAGTGAAAATCGAGATAACAAGGGATCATCCTCAAGGCAGACAAGTCAGACCAACAGAAAAAAAATGATTCAATACGCCCTATCTTATCTCATTCACCCACACCCACGCCCACCCCTTTGAAGTGAGGAAACTGGCAGGGTGCCGCAGTAACTTCCGGCCAAGGGAGGATTGCTCTGGAAACTGCCATGGGGCCATCTGGGTGGCCCCCAAGCGACGGTGCGCCGAGGAAAGAAAAGGGAACAGAGACAAAGACCACAGGTTCTGGCAGAGCTGGGCAGACTTGCTCCAATTTCCTCTCCCAGGCCTAACGGAGCCGGAAAGCAGGGCTTCATTCCAGCCCCGCCCCTTCTCCTAAGTTTAAATTCCTTACTCGAGAGAGGGGGTAACACCAGCTTTGAGAGCTGATGTTATGAGCTTATGACCTAAAGCACAAGAGGAAACAGCCAAAAGCCCCAACTCAATGGATGTTTTGGTTCCCCCACCCCTTCCCAAAGAAAGGGGTGTTCCCACCAGCGTGCAGACCAGACCCTCTTCCCAGACCCCCACCCAGAGATCAACGCCTTCTCTTCCCTGGGTCAAGCACACCTGGAACGCTGCTGGGGAGAAACTGGAAACATTCGTGACCCTACTAACGCCCTCGATTTTACAAATTAGTTGTCGGGAGAAGAGGCCTGAGTACAACACAGTTCACGCTCTTCACAAGACTCTGGGCTTTCCCAAAGGGGATCCCAGGGAACCTCAGTGGGTATTATTAAAACCGGGGTTCACTGAAGAGCTAAGTTTGAGAAACATCAGGCTAAACAGGTTTCTTCCTCTTAGGCACTGTGATTCTCTAAGAAAGAGTCCAGCACCCACCAACCTGATCTTGCCCCAACACATCATAATGTATTTCTCAGAACACACTTGTGATATACCACACAACCCTGTCTTGTTCAATTTTGATGGTGGTTTGATTTGGGTCTTTATTAAAGGGGAGGGTGTTTTCCTGAGTAATAAATAAATGAATGTTCACTGTAAAAAGTAAACTACACTGAGTGCACCGGGTAAAAATAGGAATTTATTTTCTACAGCTCAGAGAAGCTGAAAAAGGCCATTATCCTAATCCTTTGAGATTTCCACCGTACACATAACAGAAAGTTATTAACAAAAGGTAACCAGAGACACTCATGAAATTTCAAGTTCTCACCACAGTAATGAAGCCAGGACCTTCACACAACACTATCACTTCATTATAAATTCCCAGCAAAAACCAGCAGTCACTTTTTAGGGAATATTTTTGTTTTTACTACCAATAAAAGTATGAGAAAATAGACAGGAGTCCTGAAAAAACTATATAACAAAGCAAATAAACAAACTGAAAACAAAATGACTTGACCTACAATTCAAATGTAATTCTGAGTATATTCTGATTACATCAATTTCTGTTGCCATATATGAAAAAGAAGTTGGACGGGGCGCCTGGGTGGCTCAGTGGGTTAAGCCGCTGCCTTCGGCTCAGGTCATGATCTCAGGGTCCTGGGATCGAGTCCCGCATCGGGCTCTCTGCTCAGCAGGGAGCCTGCTTCCCTCTCTCTCTCTCTGCCTGCCTCTCCGACTACTTGTGATTTCTCTCTGTCAAATAAATAAATAAATAAATCTTTTAAAAAAAAAAAAAAGAAGTTGGAGACACTACCCATAAAGTATTGGTTACCGAATTTCTGCTAAAGGGGCACTTGCCAGGCTGGCTTAGTTGGTAGAGCATGCGACTCTATGACCTTGGAGTCATGAGTTGGAGCCCCACGTTGGGGATACAGATTACTTTTAAAAAACAGTAACAGGGGCGCCTGGGTGTCTCAGTGGGTTAAGCATCTGACTTCGGCTCAGGTCATGATCTCAGGGTCCTGGGAGGGGAGTCCTGTGCCCAACTCGGTACAGGAGGCCTGGGGACTCCGGGCTCCACACTAGGTGAGGAGTCTGCTTCTACCTCTCCCTCTTCCCCTGCTTCTATTCTCTCAAATAAATAAATTCTTAAATGATATTAGTAGTAATAATAATAATAATAAATAATGACTTTCTGCTACAGCATTCCTGGGGAGAGTTCTATAAGGAACAGGCATTCCACTGTGTGATTTAATAGTCTTAGATCTATTTGGGCACATAGTGTGTGTGGATTACTATAGTAATAGTAGAGCAAGATTAATATCCTATGTCCTCAGTCTTGATCTTTCTCTACTTTCTGAATTTTCTCTACTATATATACACCCCTTCCAAAAGGAAAAATACAAACGTGTTATGTTCAGAGAGAAAATATAGGGTTCACTAAATAATGTAACGTGTTTTTTTCCCAACTCCCCTGCCCATTCTTGACACATTAGTGGGGCTACCGCAAGTTTTGTGTGGAAGGAGTTCCAAAAAGACTCAAGGAGGTTAAGACCTGCCACAGCCAGGGGTCCGGAGGCAAGGATGAGAATGAATGGAACTCACCAACCTTGGTGAGTAGGAGCAAATATCTCTAGTAAGACTCGTATGTGGTCCGGGAAAGGACATCACCTTTAAAAGCCTAGGCACCTTAATGTAGCAGACACCGGACAGCCAAAAAGAAATAGTTAAACATGCCGAGTTGAAAGGACACCTATGAAGATGGCTTGGTTTAGGAATTCTGAGACTCGCTGTATCTACCCCAAGGATGGAGCTGCTCGGAGGACGTAGACAGGACGCCACAATATAGACAAAAGCCACCCGTGAGAAGCTATGAATGCTGTGGCGTAAACCAAAATGGAAAATGAAATTAAAGACAAAATTTCTGCTGCAGCATCAAAGACCGTAAGATGGTCAAGATATAGAAGGGGCTGGGAAAGTACACGATGAGCCCAGCACCCCTTGCCTGGGCGGAGTAAGGGAGCATGGCCCAAGGAACGAAGGGGACACAGGACAGGGACACAGGGCCCCACTCTTCACCCTGTCAATTAAGCTGAACTATGGCTTTGGAAGAGGACATATGGAAGGGGACATTCTCACGTTTTAGGAAATACACACAGGAGTGTCTGGGGGGGAAGGGGGGTTAAGTCTGCAACTTATCCTCTAACAGATAAGAATTTACTAAAAATGATGGTGGGAAAGGAACACGAGAGAACAGAACAGAAGCAGGATGATAAAACGCTGAAATGACAGAAATCCTTCATGCTGTTTTCATCACAACTTTTCATTTGAAAGTGAACTGTACAACATACCACAAACTAAGGAAAGAAAAGGGAGGGAAAAAAAAAAAAGGCATAGCAGGAAAAAATCCCCAGAAGTTGAGAGATGAGACAGGATACCAGTGTCACCGACTTCTCTAGGAAAACCCACAAGCTTGAATACCCGAAAAAAGATACCATTCGAATACGCTGCAAAACTCAACCACAGCCGCACATGCCAAGAATCATGCCAAGACTAATAAAAAGTAGCATTTACTTCAGGCCAATAAAAATGTGACTGACAAAGCCACTTACAAAAATGGTACTGACAGAGGCATTTCTTTTTGTAGGTTACTCGGGAGATAAAAGGAAACTTTGCTTTTTGGACTGAAAAGAAGCAAGATCAGAAAATGAAGGGGGGGGGAAGGGGGGGATGGGGCGGGGAGGGGATCCGGGAATTACCTTTCCACAGAAACTTCTAGCCTCCAAGGGCAGGCCTGGCAGAAGTGGTCCCTCTTTTGCATGTGTATGTGAGACCGAACATGTTTTTTCAAATGTAAGACCAGAAGCAGCCAGTAGCAAAGACCTGCTCCTTAATGAAATACCCATTTCGTACACTCCAGCTCATCACACAGCAAAGGGCCCCAACCTCCAGCAATACCAACAGCATTTTCACTACACCAGGAACCTGTCAGTAGTGTGTAGTCACGCACACGGGGAAAGAAGAGCCTCAAATTCTGTGGCTTTAATAACCCACCTTTGGTCAGTTTAGTGACTGGTCAATTTATAGACCAGAGTAAAACAGCTGTTCAATTACAAAGACTTTTTTTTTTTTTTCCCTCGGGGCGTCTGGGTGGCTCATTTGGTTAAGCCTCCTACTCCTGGTTTCAGCGCAGGTCGTGATCTCAGGGTCCTGAGATCAAGCCCCGGGCCTGGCTCTGCACTCAGCGAGGAGTCTGCTTGGGTTTTTCACTCTCCCTCTGCCCTTCTCTGCCCTCAATCTCTCTCAAATAAATAAATAAATCTTCTCCTCTCCCCACTCAACTGGCCAACTCAGTGGGTGGCCCATGCAACTTGTGGTCTCAGGGTTGTGGCTTCAAGCCCCCATGCTGAATGCAGAATTTACTTACAAATTTTTTGTGGTCCCAAGATGCTAACTGCTTTGCACTTCTTGAACTCTTCACTGACATAAAATTAACTTCATTAACGTAAGAAAGGACACATCTGGTCATACCACCAGTCCTCATAACGCAATGGATGGTTCTATACTTGGGAGCTTCCAGACCAGGCTGCGGTGGTCAAATGCTAGTTACCTGCTATCCTGCTTTCAGGTTATCTAAATCCTTGAAGCAATGTGTAGGTTTCCTCTTGGAAGAAATTGTACTTCTGCTCCACCAAAAAGAAAAGATTCTCTGAGTGCATCACAGTCTCTCCTAAAACAACTCGATTCCAAGACCCTCCCACTGTCCCCACTTCCCAGCTGTCTCCCAGGTGGCCAAGACCTTCCTTGCATCTCTTCTCCATTAGGAGACAGTCAGGTAGAGGCCCTACAACTGAAGTCAGCCCCCACCAGAGTTCAGGCTGGACCCACTGCACAGCTTACCACCACCCCAAAGCTCACTACCACCCCAGCTTAAAAATCTCTATGACTGATTCTTGAACAAGTTCTACCTCTCCAGCCTCGCCTCATCCTCCCCTCCATGCCCCGCACTGACCTCTCCACTCCAGCAAACGAACACACTGACAAACACGGGTACACACACACATATACACCACCCATGCACACATACTGTTCCGGGCCCTTGTGCTTTCACTCCTCTCCCACGGGCCTGCCATGCTCTTTGGCCCTGCTTCTCTCACCATTCAAGCCCCAGCCTTTTACCTGACCTCTCCTACTTCACCCTTAGTAAGAAGTTGGCTTCCTCCAGGAAGCTCTCCCTGATTCATCCACCTCACCCCACATAGGTTTACCCGCCTCACTCCAAGACTACCCGCTTCCTGGAAGCTTCCATAATAGCCTATGCGTGACAACCTGTTCACTCACACATTACAATCATCACACTCTGTGAACCTGTCTAAACAGGGAGCTCTTTAAGATAAGGGACAGTCTTACTGGGAATTACTAAGAAACAATCCATGTTTACTGCACAAATAAAAGAACACGGAGCAAAACCCTGGCTCAAACATTTACCAGGTGCGGTCAAAACTAATGCCCACTAATTCCTTTGTTTGTAAAATATTTGTCCCTTCAAAGAAGGAGAGTGCTTTAAAATTCAATTCTAAAATAACTTAATAGTAGAAAGTTTCACGGGTACCAACAGGCATCACAATTTAGTTAAGAAAAAGAAAGGCAAAGGGGTTGTCCTTGAAAGTGCCCCAATGCCCTTATTGCCATGAATTCATGATGCCTCAAAGACTTGCCATTTCTACCTATCAGCTCAAGATCTGCAGTAGGCGTGGGAGAAAAATGAAAGTAGACCTAAATCCACACACAAAAGTTACTCACACTTCAGTCCACTGCAGAGTTCAGGGAAGCCCTAGGGAAGTAAACTAAGGAGAGCTCGTTCAAGGGCATCAACACACAAGCAGGCCCTGGCAGGGAAAGGTACCTCTCCCTGTGAGGCCCTTCCATACTCTGGCTTCTGGACAAGCCTAGAAGCTAGCTGAGCCACCTTCCTTTAACTGTTCGGTTCCTTCGGTTATTTTAGGGATACGCAGCTTTCAAAAGGCAAACAGTTCTCAAAGCTTGAAAGCAAACGACAGTCCTGAGTGCATTCTGGCCAACTACATCCGTGTATCTTTCTAAATGGTGTCCTATCCTAAATTAATAAAATACTACAACTTAAGCTTTCAGGGGACTCTGGATTTCACGGTTTTAATGTTTTTTTTTTTAAGATTTTATTTACTTATTTGACAGACAGAGATCACAAGTAGGCAGAGAGGCAGGCAGAGAGCAAGCCTGCAGAAAACAGGCTCCCTGCCGAGCAGAGCGCGCCATGTGGGGGGCTCGATCCCAGGACACTGGGATCATGACCTGAGCCTAAGGCAGAGGCTTTAACCCACTGAGCCACCCAGGCACCCCACGGTCTCAATATTTAAACATTCCAGTGGGCTCTGGGGTGCCACAGGCATCCACACACCCTCACTCAGCCTTTTGGGGAAGCAGTGGGGTTGTATTTCTGATGAATCATTAAACACAGGAGGCTTTAAAACGCCCACTTCCACTGACCTAGGCATTCTGTATTTGGTAATCTACCCTAAAGGAAACAAAAAGCTTACTATAAAAAAGATGGTTGTACTTGGATAGCATCACCAAAACTCGAAACAACTTAATATCCTTAAATATAGTGGGATGGTTTAAAAAAAATAATAATAATAAACACTGGGTTGTACATTCACTGAACAGATACACGTCAAGTAAAATTGTTATTATGGAAAAAGAAAGAACAAATGAAAAAAGAAGGTGCACTGCATAGGACTGGGGAACCGAGGGAAGACCTAGTATGATTCACTCATTATGAAAATCTAAAGTGACGGAGTTGTTTAAGAAAAGGCAGGGTTGGCAATGAAGTGGGGTAAAAAAAAAAAAAATTTATTATGGAAAATAGGTAATAACATAAGGCAACGCTTATGATAACACCTAGTGGAAAAAAATAGGGGAAAAAAATTCACATACAGTATTACAAAAATATCTGCATGGAGAGCCAGAAGGGCTGTAAAAAGAAAAATAAAATGTTTACAGGGGTTGTGTGGCGTCTTGGAGAGAGATCACTTCTTTTCTGCTTTTCTGTGGTTTCTCTTTTACTACTTGAGAAAAAAAAAAAAACACTGCTTTAAAATATGCATGTGTGAATTATGCAGGAAGGTGGTATTCTACCCCTGAGCTGGAGGTCCAGTTGCCTATTCAGCGCACTGCTACACGTCACTGTGATTTGGGGCGTCACAGGCTCTGCTATGTTGCTCCCCTGGAGGGTCAGTGCTCCCTCCTCCTTTGGTCCAAGAAAATCCCCCTCTTAACTTTTACTTCAAGTCTGATGCAGGCTGCGAACCAGATCATTTAAGTCACTTAGAACTAGAGAAGAAAACAGCAGATTGTGCCCCTAACAGCTCCTCTGCTTCACTCAATACAAGGACCACATGTGAAAGGGAGGGTTTTTTTTTTAGTAGGAGAGTCAAAACTTCAAGAAGGTGAATAAAGGCACACTTCCAACCCAAGAGAAGGCAAACACTTTCACCAAGATGTCTCTCAGTAACTCTACAAGCTCAGTCTAAAGTGAATTTTTCCAGGGGCACCTGGGTGGCTCAGTGGGTTGGGCCTCTACCTTTGGCTCGGGTCATGGTCTCAGGGTCCTGGGATGGAGCCCGGCATCGGGCTCTCTGTTCAGCAGGGAGCTGGCTTCCTCCTCTCTCTCCGCCTGCCTCTCTACTTGTGATCTCTGTCTGCCAAATAAATAAATAAAATCTTTTTAAAAAAAAATAAATAAAGTGAATTTTTCAAACCATTTTTAGTCTCTTTGAAAACCAACTGTTCATCCCACGAGCTTCACTCGGGACAGACACTAAGGCGACCAACCACTTCGGGAAAGCACTTCAGAGTGACCATACCCAAGCTGACAGGGACGCGGAGCAGCTGGAACGTTCAGGGGTGCAAGATGGCGGGAGCGCTTTACAAAACTGGGCGACGGGTTCGTCCGAAGTGAAACATTACACTTGCTCCGTGACCCAATGACACACCTCAGGATTTACCCCTGAGAAATGAAGACCTTGGACTACACATAATGTGCCCAGCAACTAACAGCCAGACACGGGAAACGACCCAACGTCCGTCAGCCAGCAAGTACACCAACTGGGCTGCGTCCACACGATGCAGAATTACTCAGCAACAAGGAATGAGCTTCTGATGAGCACAGCACCGGAGACAAACCTGCAGAGATCAAGCTGTGAAGAACAGGCAATGCCTACCTATGGTGGCAGAAATCAAAGCGGTGGCTGGAACAGAATCGAACAAGTGCAGAGGGTATAAGAGATACTTGCGGAGGGTGGAAATAGACTACCATTTGGTCAGAGTTCCATGAAGGGAAACAGGACTGTCAAAACTCAACTGTGTACTTGGAATCAGTGTGTTTGTATGCAAATTATACACCATCAGGTGTTTGCTGATGTGGCTGCAGGCAAAATTACTGATATTTATTGATTAAAATAAAAATTAACATTATTTAAAAATTAAGAATCTTCTCCACCCCTCTGTCCATTAAGATGAGTGGTTCACTGGCTTATAGATTTATCTAGGTTATTTTCCCCTCACCCCGCTACTAATGCAGTACAGTTTCTTGTCCCCATTAAGTCAAGTTTTTAAAATACGTGAGAGAGGGGAGGCCGGTTGGCTCAGTCGGAAGAGCATGGGAGTTCAAACCCCATGCTGGGTGTAGAGATTACTTAAATAAAATTTAAAAATTTAAAATAAAGTATGTAAGAGTAGGGAAAAAATTGGCATTAAAACAAACTCAAAGGTTTTCTTTCTAGACTGTTCCAGACCCTTCTCCTCCCAAGAAGCACACGCGATTCTGCTTTCTTCTAGTTCCCCTGAATCCTCCCCACCCACACACTCAGCCTGCTGCTAGAGGAAATCACAATCACTTCTTAAAGGTCCACCTCAAGTGCCACCTGAATTGTCAACAGACTTTCACCAACCCCAGTCGGGACGGTTTCTTTGTGTGACCACTTGTCCGCCAACAGAACTACCCCAGTGACATCTGTCTCGAGCCTCTCTCCTCCCTCCAGGGCTTGGGACCATCAAACTGGACTCTGCATCTCAGGCCTCAGACCCAAGGCCCACTGTCTCAGGAATAAGAAAGGTGACCTCGGGATAAGATCAGAGGCTGCGCCGGGCAATCAGCATCCAAATGGCTCTGGGAGCCTTCTCCTCCCCTCTACGCTAGCAGCTTCAGGATCCATTCCTCCCTTCCTCGCCCCTGCACAAGGCAAAATCCAAATGATTCACCTTCAGAACCCCACAGGGCCTACTGAATGCCTGTGGTCAGGGAGACAATAAGCTTAGGGACAATCTAGAAAGGGCCTTGTGAGGAAGGCCCCTCATTTTTGCCAAGGAGCAAGCGGCAGCCCAGAAAAGTTGCACAACCACACATTTAACAGACACTCACAGAGCACCTGCTAGATGCCAGGCAATGCCAGGCAGTGGGACCAACATCATGCGCTCATATAACCATATACAACCACACACACACACACACACATATTTGTGTTTTTACAAAACTCTATGGATACAGATGTATGGGGCTTACATCCCACTGGAAGGGACCGAGACAGAGAAATGACACACCTGCATTCCTCCCGGACTGTGTTCTACATCATCTCTCCCCTTACCCACTCACATGCCTCGTTCGAGGCCCCTGGGAACCACGGCCTGGAACTGTCACACTTCGGAGTTCTTCTCACATGGTTTGTTCCCGCTGCTTAGGCTGCCCTCTAGGTCACTGATGCGGTCAGGGTTTAACACATGCGTGTTAAGGCACTGGGGATCAATGGGTGGACAGTCAGTGCACCCCCCCAAGGCTCACGCAGCCACAGAGCACCCCCCCCCCACCGTGGGAAGCAGGTGTCCTACAAATCATTTCATAAATGTCCACGACTGGAAGGGCTGCAGGTAAGCAGAGGCAGCCGCCACACCCCATAACCACGTGCTCCTGGCCTAGAGAGGCCGCCTTGAGGAGATGACATTTAAGCTGATGCCGGAGAACAGTGGCACAGGGCACCGCTGCGGGAGGAAAGAACAGGCATCCAGGGGGTTCAAGAAGATTCATGGACCTCTTAAAACTGGGAACCTGGAGGGCGCCTGGGTGGCTCAGTGGGTTAAGCCGCTGCCTTCGGCTCAGGTCATGATCTCAGGGTCCTGGGATCGAGGCCCACATCGGGCTCTCTGCTCAGTGGGGAGCCTGCTTCCTCCTCTCTCTCTGCCTGCCTCTCTGCCTGCTTGTGATCTCTCTCTGTCAAATAAAAAAAAAAAAATCTAAAAAAAAAAAAAAAAAAAAGAATTGTTTAAAAAAAAAAAAAAAAAAACTGGGAACCTGGAAAAGCAAACACTTCCATCTTCCTTCTCGTTAACCTCTTCCTGAACCTTAGCATTTCCTCCAACTATGAAAGCAGGCACTACACCTGAAATCAATAAAAGTAGCTGTGAGTTTGATATCCAAAAAAGTCGTAAATATCCTTGTCCCCCGTTACAGTGGTTGCAGAGAGCATGAAATACCCAAGTACCTTCTGGATAAAGAAAAGGACATGCTGGCGCGGAGAACAAGAATAAGGAGACGAAGAAGGGCTCTAGAAGATTTTCTGGACTGGAGGAGGGAGGGCGGGAGGGTGAGCGGCGGGTGGTAGGAGATGCAGAGTCAACAAAAGCCAGCAGGCATGGGCCAGAACGGTAGCTCAGGGTTTTAAGCGGGGAACAGGATCCCTTTCCCTGCTCTCTGCAAGATGGGCGAAGGGCAAAGGGAGCAGCCGCAAAGATAAGGCAGGTGAGTACAGGGAAGCGAGCTGGGACTCGGAAGCTTCCCAGGGTGAGGCTCTGGTGGGCTGTGCTAGGAAGGGAACCCGTTTAGAAAACAGAGCATCACCAAACTTAGCATAACCAATAAAGAATAATCCCTAGGTCTCTTCTCGGGAAGTTGCTGGCTGCTGAGTCAAGCGGCATAAATCTGCTGCGCTTTCATCAAGTGGGTTTTAATATAGAAGTCTGATACATAATGCATGTTGATGCCTGCAAAAATTCCTCTACAAGAGATTCCAAAAGGCTTTTCAAATTGTTCTGGTGCAATATGAATTTTATGGAGGCAAAAGGTTAGGAAACAAAAGAGAGTGCCTTCTTTTCTAGAATTCAGTTATCCTATGACCTCACTTATTGGGGAAGATGGCAGAGAAGCAGAAAACAAACAAAAGGTCTCTGAGGCATCAGAAAGCCATTTCAGAGTTCACGCACAAAAGCAGTGACATCTTACTTATCGCAGAGGCCCAGCCCCATCATTGGGGACTTTTTAGCTCTACTTGACACTCACAGCCTTGTTAACCGGTTTCCCATACAATGATTCATTATGTCACCAAAATAGACGTTGGGAGACATTCAACGTGCCAGTGGTTAAGTGGCAAGTGTCAAAAACGGGGGGAAAAAAAAAAAATCAGGGAAACTGGAGTTGGGGGTGGGGGACAAAAAAACACCACAAGTCTAAAAGCAGTTGCTCTAAAATGCTTTTAAAGCAGTTCTGCCCTTCAAAAGATAGCGTGGATGGTAAATGGAAAGCAAGCCGCACTGAGCACAGACCAGGCATGGGGCTCAGAGCTGGTCTTGGAAGTGACGTGAAGGCTCAGCCCAGCTGAGTCGGCACCTGGCTAGCGAGGTCAGATGGACTTCAGTGGTACTGGACGGTTTTCCACCTTATCTTATCTCATCCCACTTCATCCTTTCTTTTCCAGGACCATAGAACTCGTAAGGGTGCCTGGGTGGCTCAGTCGGTTAGGCATCCGTCTGCCTTTGGCTCAGGTCATGACCTCAGGATCCTGGGATCTAAATCCATGTCGGGCTCCCTGCTCAGGGTAGGGCCTGGTTCTCCCCCTTCCTCTGCCCCTTATCCCTCCTACTGGTGCTTTCTCCCTCTCTTTTGCTCGCTCTCTCTCAAATAAATAAAATCTTTAAAAAAAAAAAAAAAAAAGGAAGGAAGGAAAAGGAAACAGATTCATGCCTATTTTTATATATAGATTTTTGAATCCAGAAATTCTGATGCACAGGCTGGAGCTGTTTTCACATATATCCAACGGGAACATTAATACATCGTTTTTTAGCACAGGATAATAATGGTGGTCATGGTAATTACTGAGAACCAAGACTCTAAAAAGCACATTTAGGGGCACCTGGCTGGCTCAGTAGGTAGATCATGGGATCTCAGGGTCATGATTTGGGGTCACGATTTTGAGCAGTGGAGGCCACTGCTCAATTGGGCGTGGAGACCACTTAAAAATAAAATAGTATTTTTGCAAATAAATAAAACTAAAAGTACATTTTAAGCCTTTTGTACATAGAAAGGGATCACCCCTAAGGTATCCATAACATGTGGCTGTCAGAAGAGGTCATTACCAGAAGATTCCAGAGAGCTGAGGTTTCATCCCACTTTAGTGGTTGATGTGGAGTACAGTGAGGATTAAAATACTGGAGGGTGATATTTAACTAGGTGGGAAGTAATAAAGAGAAAAAACCTCTTAGAGAGTATTTCCATATTCTTGAGGTCAGAAAGGCATTCCTAAGCAAGACACAAAACCCAGAAAGGAAAGCCAACTGGACTACAGAAAAATTTTTAAAACTTTCTGTAACAGAAAAAAACACTTCCAACACCATGAAAGGATAAAAGACAGAGTAGGAGAAAGTATCTGTAAATGGTTTAAGAAACACTCAGAAAGTAAAGAGCTGACAAAAAAAGGACAAAACAATACAAAAATGGGCAAAGGGCAGGGTGCTTGGGTGGCTCAGCGAGGGAGGTGCCCAACTCCTGATCTCAGGGCTGTGGGATCTAGTCGGGCTCTATTCTCAGTGAGGAGTCTGCCTGAGATTCATTCATTCTCTCTCTCTCTCTCCCTCCCCCTCTGCCCCTCCCCACCCCTCTCTAAAATAAATAAATAAAATCTTTAAAAAACTGGGCGAAAGTCATGAACAAAAGAAATATGGATGGCCAACAGACCAACAAAGAATACAGAAGACAGACAAATTCAATTTATACAACAGTGATGGGCCCTGTTTATTCACTAAGCAAAAACTGAAACAGCGTTAGAACACCAAGTGTTGGCAATAAGGGAGGGAAATAAAGACTTTCCTACGCTGCTGGTGGGAATGTAAGCTGGTTAAACCTTGCTGCATGGAAAAAGCTCTTCCTGCTACAAAAACTGAGCACATACCCTTGGACTTGGTGCTTCCAAATGAATCCTACACCAATATGCCCACAAGTGTGAAAGATGTCCAGAAAGAAACTTGTTTCTAAGTAAACAAAGCAGTGGAAAAAAACCTAAATGTCTGTGAACAGGCACTCTTCGAGAAGAGAAGCGTGAGAAAGCACTTAGATAAGTTACAGGACGGGTCCCAAGAGCCGCATGGAAAGATCTTCAAGACAGTTATGTGATAAAAGGCTGAATTATACAACATGACCATTTCATTCATATAAAACAAGTGGAAGGAAGGAAAGGAAAGACAGATGGATCAGCCGGTTAAGCATCTGGTTAAGTGTCTACTTTCTGCTCAGGTCATGATCCCAGAGTCCTGGGATCACGCCCCAGGATGTGGACTCCCTGCTCAGTGGGGAGTCTGCTTCTCCTTCTGTCTCTGCCCCTCCCCCTGCTTGCTCTTGCTCTTGCTCTCACTCTCTCTCTCTCCCTCTCTCCCCCTCTAATAAAATCTTCACCAAAAAAACAGACTATGTCTGCATAAATATTCTTGTAAATATGTAGAAAGTAAACAAGAGGAGTACAGGGGAAATACAGAGGATTTCATATTTCATTCTGAAGGTTTCTAAATTTGATCCTGGCATTTTTTTTTCCCCCAAAATCCAAAATTAAACTGAATTCTGTATGCTACGATGTATTCATTTTTTTTTTGAAGATTTTTTTATTTATTTGACAGACAGAGATCACAAGTAGGCAGAGAGAGAGAGGGAAGCAGGCTCCCTGCCAAGCAGAGAACCTGATGTGGGGCTCGATACCAGGACCCTGAGATCATGACCTGAGGCTTTAACCCACTGAGCCACCCAGGTGCCCATCACATTTTTCTTTTGGACACAAAGTTGTATCTTAATGACATCGTGTGTACCAAAAGGCAGTGAAGAGGGAAAGGTCATCTGGGGCAAACCCAAAGTGGCATTCTCTGCAGGTCCCCTAACCAAACGTACTGTACAAGGGGCTTGTAGCCCACAGGCCCAACCACTCCTTTAGGCAGGTTGAGGAGAAGCTGCTTCCCCAAAGGCACATTACCTTCAGCCCTCCTACGCTCTCCAAAATCAAACCCTGACACACCTAATACTCTCTAACATACTCCCAAACCCGTCTTTCAAATACCAGCTAACGCGTAAGGGTGCTGAGCTAGCGTGTGCTGACGTTACTTGACACTGCTTGGATTTCCAGGCTAGTAATGAAGTTGGGCTGCAGAAAAGCAAAAATTCCATGTTAAAAACCAAAAGGTTACATGACCCTGACCTACCATCTTATGGTTCAGAAGAAACACCCTAGGTCATGTTCAATACAGGGAGCGATGATTACTTGAAGATTATCACCCACGACCACCTCCTACAAATACCGTGAGAAACAGATCCACGGTTCCTTCCGCTGACAACTTAGCCACTTCCTCATCATCATCTTTTTTAATGCAGAAAGAGGAGAGAACCGGGAAGAAGATGATAGGAACAAGAGTATCCAAAATCTAATTTTTTTTTTCCCTAAATTGGAAGGGAAAAAGCCGAGAAACTAATTTCTCAACTTGGCCCTGCTTTAGTGTAACTCGTACAAATTGAGAGAAGCTACATTACTACAGCTGAAAGAGAGCCAACGTTTACTTTGGCAGAAAAAAGCCAAAGTCATTGAAATTATTTTTTTTATTACCACTAAAGTGCCGCAACAGGAGCAACAGTGTGTTTATTTTTATCCTTTTTTTAATGGATAACCAAGAGCATGGTTCCAAATTTTCCAAAGTCACGGATTTGAGCAGGGGAAGAGAGCGGACCCTGGATGACACCTATACACACAACAGAATGTCCCTGTGTACGTCGCAACACCGTTCCAACCTCTCCACGTGACCTTTCTAAAACAAAACATCAGGGAAAGGGACTTAATCACATTCATCTGGATGAGCCGAGGGTTAATATGGAAATCAGGGTAACAACATTTACTGACTGCCTGCCAAGTGCCAGGAGACCCAAAGACGAACCACACAGGTATTTGCCTCTCCACAGAGCCCCGTACCTTTGTTCGTGCTGTTCTCCCAGAACAAGGCCAAGTGCCCAGCACACGGTGGGCGCTCTCTAGTGATACCAACACAGAGTAGGCACCAAGAGCTCACTGATGCTGAGGCTCGGAAGGGGGAAGCAGAGGTTCACCGACAGTGAAATGAACAAGGAAACGGGACACAGGACCACTGTCTTAAAGGACCATGACCTTGACAGCAAAGAGATAGAAGAACCGGAATGTTACACACAGGAGGAGATGAGGTAAAATGGATCTAATAAAGGGTTTTAGGTAATGCTTCAGAGTTTAGATTTTATCCCCTAAGCAAGAAGAGGTATGGAAGAATTGGACAGAAAAGTAAACACTTTGGGGACGCCTGGGTGGCTCAGTAGGTTATGCCTCTGCCTTCAGCTCGAGCAAAGATCCCAGGGTCCTGGGATCGAGCCCTGTATGGGGTGGGGGGGAGCCTGTTTCCCTCCTCTCTCTCTGCCTGCCTCTCCGCCTACTTGTGATCTCTGTCAAATAAATAAATAAAAATTTTTTAAAAAAAGGAGTAACACTTAAACGATCTCCAACAGCTGGGGCACCTGGGTGGCTCAGTCAGTTAAGCATCTGGGTTCAGCTCACAGTTAAGATCCTGGGGTCCTGGGATGGAGCTCTCTGCTCCGTGGGGAGCCTACCTCTCCTGCTCCCTCTGCCCCTCCCCCTGCTCATTCTCTTCAGCTCTCTCTCTCTCTGCACTCTCAATCTCTCTGCACTCTTGCTCTCAAATAAATAAAATCTTTAAAAACAACAACAATCTCCAACAGAAAGGAGATTAGAGGACAGTACCTCATGAACGTGACCAATCAACCCAAGTGTGGGGAAATAATGGTGTCATTTCAGGACAAGACAGGTGAGCCGGGAGAGCCAAGGGAAGTGACAACAGAGTTAAAATGCAAGTGGTGTTATTTAGCAAAGGCTTTTATAAATTAACCAGATGAGAGAGGAAAAGCAATAAATACACTTGGACACATCCATGACTCCCAGAACATCACTGAAAACAGAAAATACGCTGTACCATGAAGTTCACCACAAGCATCCATATTCAATACAAGTCAGATGCACAAAATTAAAAAAAAAAAAAAACTAGTTAATATCAAAGCTTATCAAAGATGTGTATCACCTGGGACACAGACGTTTCTAGCAGGAACGCATTGTTTCGACCGCTTCAAACCATTTCAGAGACCACCTCAGAGTTCACTAATTGAAAATGTTGAAAATACACACGCCCTCTTAGGGTCAGACAACTGAAATCCCAGGTCTGTGAACATTAGAGCACCTCCTGTACCGGTGAGATCAGTAATAAAGATGAGGACCAATCACCAGTGCCCATTATCAACACATATGTAATAATTAGTTTTTCTCACACAAAAAAATAAAATAAAATAAAATAAAAATTCAATCTCAAAGCAATCCCCTCCTGAATCCCATTTCAAACGTAAACTTTTTGTTTGTTTGTCTGTTTGGTTGGTTGGTTGGTTGGTTTTTTGCTGGTGTCTGAAGGCAGACAGCCATCAGCCCTACAACTGGTTCCTCCGCCTGGACACCTGCCACGACCCCTCCCCCCCCCCTCTTCCCTGTCTACCTTCACTTCACCACCACCACATCCACAGGGCCTCCTGTGTATTTTCCTGGGAAGGCAAAAACACTTTTTAAAGTAGGTAACTGAAAGCACCCCACAGGGCTAGGTTCTAACATCACCTGTGTCCTCTCCTAATACCAAGTGGGACCTGCATCTCTTGGTTCAGTGGGGTAAGGCCTGGGAGATTCTTCACAGCACTCAGAAGTTCTGAGAACTGAAGGTGTGTCTCTCTTTTTCTTAATTCTGGAATTCTTTTCAATCCTCTAATTAAATGCCTTCTTTAGGGGCAACTGGGTGGCTCAGTCGGTTGGGCATCTTCCTTGAGCTCAGGTCATGAACCCAGGGTCCTTGCTCAGTGGGGAGCCTGCTTCTCCCTCTCCCTCTGCCTTCCACTCCCCACTGCTTGTGCACTCAGTCAAATAAATAAATCTTTTTTTAAAAAGTGAAGTAATTTTTAAAAAATGAAATTCCTTCCTTATACTGTCACTTTCCCACTCTTTCAAGTGGAGAACATTCTCATATTCAATCCCTCCCCCTCTCCCCCCCCCCCTTAATCCCCTCACCACCTCCACCACAGGTGGGTTAGGTCCCATCAAAGGAAAATGCCAGACAAAATGAGGCATTCAGCAGCCAGGGTGGGGCCAGGGCAAGGTTGGTGGTGGAGCTCCCCAGGGCCACTAGAAGCTGGGTTCCTCAGAGCAGCCTCAGCCTACAGCTAGGAAACCCCTTCCCTATGTGCTCCTCCTATAGGGAATTCCCTCAGGAAGCAGCTCTGGCAGACAGGTGGCTGCGGAGGGCCTACCTTAATTATCATTATTCAGCCACAAAGGTCTTGCTGACTTCATATATTCCTTACTGGGGTTAATTTTTTTTTCCTCCCCCCCCCCTTTTTGTTAAGATTTTACTTATTTATTTGAGAGAGAGAATGGGTGTGGGGAGGGTCAGAGGAAGAAGCAGACTCCCAGGGGAGCAGGGAGCCCGATGCGGGACTTGACCCTGAGACTCCAGGATCATACCCTGAGCTGAATTCAGTCGCTTAACCCACTGAGCCACCCAGGCGCCCTTCCTTCCATTTTTTTACGGCTTGCTCCAACGGTGTGCTCTCTTCCCCAGAAAAGTAGCTATTTCTGCTTTCTCCCCATTTATCCATATTGCTCTTGCTAACTTCCCCTGAAATGTCCCCAAGCCTTTCTAACTAGATGGTATTCTTGTTGTTTCTTTCCAAACTCCATTATCTATTAATAGGCTATACAGTAACATATCCTGTCTTTCTTCTTAAATATTTTTGAAAATGGAATAAATGGGGGCGCCTGGGTGGCTCAGTCATTAAGCGTCTGCCTTCAGCTTGGGTCATGATCCTAGAGTCCTGGGATCGAGTCCCATGTCGGGCTCTCTGCTCAGCGGGAAGCCTGCTTCTCCCTCTCCCTCTGCCTGCCTCTGTCTACTTGTGATCTCTCTCTGTCAAATAAATAAAAAAAATATTTTTTAAAAAATTGAATAAATGTAATGCTTCAGCAACAGCTATTCAATCAATAAAAATCATTATGTCACCGTATTAACTTGTGATTTCCAACAGCTCTCTTAAGATGCAGGATGAGGCCTGCTGGACCTTGATTAAAGAGTCCCATTTAGCTACTAGTTCCTTTTTCCAGTGGGGTATCCTGAAAAAGAGACTGGCAGGCAACCATCAGGGTTCTCCCCGGAAAAAAGAAGTGGCAACATCTCTAAGCCTAGAGACACCTCTGGGAGACAGAAGTATCATCTCATTATTAAAATCCGCACATGGAGAAAAGTATCTTTAATAAAGCGGGATACAGTCTGGCTTGAAAATAAATAAATGGATTAATTAATTAAATAAAATCAGCACAGTGGAGCCAACTGGGCTTCACCTCCAGGCCCCACCCCACCCCCGTACCACATACTGCTTTAAGCCATTTTATTCCTCAGAAGCCAAGTCTGTTCATCAGTAAAAATAAAAGAATAAATCCTGTTTGGCAAAGGTGTGTGAGAACATACATAGTTCATCTATGTAAATGCATACTGCTTAATTAACAGGCAAAAGCACTCAAAAATGTGGTCGTTACCACAGTGGAGAGAATATGACCAAGTGCTGGTTTGAAGGACTCATCCGTGAAGAACTGAAAACCTGAAGGAAATGTACCTTTCCACTGAAATACATGATGACATTTTGCTCTGTCACGTGTGTTCCCTCTTCCTTTAGGTATGCATACCTACGGCTTGTCCGCTGATGGCCTTGTGACCTGGGGAGAAGCCCAAAAAAGCAACCAAACTGTGCCAGGCCTCAGCAATTCCGTGTTGAAGAACCACTGGAAAATTCCAGGGGGCAAGGATGACACACAGAAGGACCCTCCTGAAAGACAACACTGCACAGCTTTTCTCTCCTCCAAGCCCAGTCTCTGTGCCAGTCCCTGACCCTGTACACGGGCCAAGAAAACCCCAGCAGCTTCTTTCTGTGGGGCCTCAAAATCCCTGACCCAGTGCAGAGTAGGCACAGGACAAAGACGGGTTCTCTGGTCACGGGGCAGCCAATTAGTTTCAGACCCTCAGAGGAGTTCTGGGAAGACAGAAAAACGGAAGGACTATGCTGGAAGAACTACTTCCCTGTTTCAGTGGTCACCTTCTGTGCCCCCAAACAGCCAACCAATCCTAGAATTCCTTCTCCTTGGGTGCTCCAGTGTGCTAACTTGACAGTACCAAATCTTATGGGACACAGAATTCCCCAAACGCACTGACAGGTACATGCTTTCCCTCTCGGGGGACACTATTTAAACTCCTTTCGGAGTTTACACCCTTTTTAAATTTCCCAGATCACAGAGAATACGTACACATCTTAACAGGCACGTCTGCATGGCTGTGGTTTTTCTGCAAGTCAGCCAAAATTGGACACTCGAGGAGAGGAGAGGGACTAACACAAAATTAAATTAACTAGAACATTTGTCAAGTCAAACTTTAGTCAAGTTAGGTACCTTCAACAGGGAAAGGAAGGGAGGAAACATCCATTTAACTCCTTCCCTCCAGCTTTTACTTATTAGCATCACAGAGAGACCAATGCAAGGCGAAGCAATCTCCCTCTTTTTTTTTTTTTCCCCCTTCCCCCTGAAAATTAAGAGAGTCGGTTTTTCCTTGCAAGCTGCTTGTGGAACATTCTGTATCTATACAGAAGCACTCAATGGCCTCACCCTTGCACTTGCTAACTTTTTTTTTCTTCTAAGAAAATTTCCGCACTGCCCCCAAAGCCCCACTATTCATGGCTTAATTTGCAAACCCCATTAGACCAAAAGTACCAGAAAATTGCTTGTCCCATTTCATGCTGCACCTTCCTTGGTAGCAGTGACACAAGCAATTAGGCTAACATGCCCGAGTCCCAAGAGGAGGAGAGGGGACAAAAGTCTCAACTTTTCTAAATGGAATGAAATCTTCCCCCACGACAGAAGCAAGGTTCAGAGAGTGACAGAGGGGAATTGGCAATGCAGCTAAATTCACTATTTAATGATACAAGGCCATAATCAACTGCAAGTCCTTGAACTTACATTATGCCTTTCTACTGGGATGCTCCCGTAATTTCAAATGTATTACTGTAAAATCTTGGTCATTGGAGAGGCAAGAGACTGGGGGGATAAAATGGACTTTAATTAAAATATGAATAATCCAAGTCCAGCTAATTCAAAGCATCTGATTCAAACACCTCGTCAGCTGGGAAACAGCAGCTGCTTCCAATTACAAGCGATTTTGAATTAACCGGTATCAGTATCTAATGAAGGAGCTGTGTGTGTAGGAAATTTTCCAATTCAGCTGTGCACAGGGCCTTTTAAAAAGGATGGAAACGTGGAATATCCAGAGGCCCGTGTACAGAACCTCTTTTAGGTGAGGACAAGGTTTCCCAGCTTGTTCTTGTCCTGCCTCGCCTCTGACCCCGAACGCCGGTCTCCTCTCTGCTGCCCCTTTCCCTGTGCCTCTCTTTCTCCAGTCTTGGATCCTGAGCCCAGATGCTTCGCAAGAGAGATCCAACATCTCTTCCCAGCTTGTATCTCCTGTGGCGGAGCTTGTGACCCCAGGTCACAGAGACCCAGGTAACCCATTCGAATCCTATTACACAAACAGGGATACCTGAAGGCACCTCTCTGCAGTCCAGTGGCCTCTCCAGAGACCATAAAACTAAAGGCCTACCTAACCAAACCTATTTCAGACACTCATACCAGCCTCCTATAGAAAGAACATTCCAGAAGGATGACCGGCTTCTAACTGCAGGTGGAGCTTGAGACCATCACATTATCAATAGCTTTCTTAAGGGTCCTACTGATGCAATCAAGAAATGGCAGAGGAGGGAGAGAGAGAAATAAAAACAATAGCAAAGGGGGAGTGAAACCTCCAGAATCTCCTTTGTAGACCCAAGAAAGACTAAAAGTGCCAAGGATCATCACTGAGAGAAAAATACAGAATCAAAAGTCAGCCAACAGAATTGCTGGTTCTGATCTAAATTACCGCTTTCAGGGACACCTGGGTGGCTCAGTGGGTTAAGCCTCTGCCTTGGCTCAGGTCATGATCTCAGGGTCCTGGGGTCGAGCCCTGCATTGGGCTCTCTGCTCAGCAGGGAGTCTGATTCCCTTCCTCTCTCGCTCTCTCTGCCTACTTGTGATCTCTGTCAAATAAATAAAATCTTTGAAAATAAATAAATAAATAAATAAAATAAATTACCGCCTTCACACACAAAAACTCAAGTTCTAAAATGACCCCTCTTACTTGCTGGGGTACTCTAAAATACGCCATTCTGGAAACCTCTGTTACTAGGCTGCGTCATCTGAACGAAGGCAAATTAATTTGGATCCAAGAACCCAATATGCTACTGAATGGCCTTTTCCCACACACTTCCTGTTTTATCAACAGAATATGTTTCTTCAGAACAAAATATTAGATAATACTACACAGGAACCTTTAGCTTTTCTATGAAAATAAAACAGAATCACATAATTCTCTATTGAACAGACAGAAATGCACCCATTTCTTAACCCGCCTCTTTTAAAAAAAACCATGCAAAAACAGTTAAGAACGGCCCCAAAATTCTCATAAAATGCAAAGTGAAATACTTCTTAACAAAGGAAGATGACAGAGTCAGAAATAGTTTGAAAGAGATAGAGAAAGGCAAAAAAAAGAAAAGAAAAGAAAACATATTCTTCTTCAGTGAGTATCCTCATAAGAATGAAATTGATCTTTGGAGGACTCAAAACCAGGGTCCTATGAATATACATCACATCTAAACATCAGGCTTCCAAAAAGCAGCCTTAAAAACAATTGTGGGTTTGTTTGGTTTTCTTAAGATTTTATTTACTTATTCTGAATTTACATAATTATTTAAAGCAAGCTCCACACCCAGCGTGGAGGAGCCCAACACGGGGCTTAAACTCGGAAGATCAAGCTGGGTGCTGAAATCAAGAGCTGGTCACTTACCTGTGACTAAGCCACCCAGGGGCCCCCGAAGGTTTTATTCTCAAGGCATCTCCACACCAAACGTGCACGCTCCACCGACTGAGCCAACCAGGCACCCCCAAAAACAGTTTTTTAAAGAGTACCATCATCACTTGAAGATCACTTCCTCAGTTTTCTGAGTAAGAGCATGTCCCAGAAGGGACACTGGCAGGGACAAGAGTAGGAGGACATATATGTATAAATGCACATCCTAGTGATAAATCTTTAAATCATCTGGCTATTTGCTGTGTTTACAGAAAACCTACTATGTGTATTCCATATTGTTAGCAAATGAAAAATATTTTTAAAAATAGTCTCACAGCGGCACCTGGGTGGCTCAGTGTTAGGTTAAAGCCTCAGCCTTCGGCTCAGGTCATGATCTCAAGGTCCTGGGATGGAGCCCCGCATCGGGCTCTCTGCTCCTTGAGGAGCCTGCTTCCCTCTCTCTCTCTGCCTGCCTCTCTGCCTACTTGTGATCTCGGTCTGTCAAATAAATAAATAAATAAAAGTCTCACAGCGGCAGTGCACATGAGTGTGGGGGAGACCAGGCAGAAGGAAGTCCCTGCACACACCAGAAAATGAAGTGAGTAAAATATGAAGACCCACAAAAATCCAGTGGGCCCCCATTCCGAATCATCTGATTTCCTTCTCCATAAACAGCTACTTACCAGGTTCTATTTTGCATGTTGACAACAGTACATAAATATAATCTCCTAATCTAGTATCACACCTTTTAATCTGAGAGGAAAACTATTAATAAGATCCTGCTTTCAACACTAAGGACAATGTGTCTGAAAATTATTCCTGGGGGGGGCGGGCAGAGCAGGGGGGGTTCTTGGGAGGGGGCATCAGGTTAAAAATTCAGTGACAGGGCGCCTTGGTGGCTCAGTGGGTTAAGCCTCTGCCTTCAGCTCAGGTCATGATCTCAAGGTCCTGGGATGGAGTCCCGCATCGGGCTCTCTGCTCAGCAGGGAGCCTGCTTACCCTTCTCTCTGCCTGCCTCTCTGCCTACTTGTGATCTCTCTCTGTCAAATAAATAAAATCTTTAGGAAAAAAAAAAAAATCAGTGACAATATGGCCGTAATAATAAATAAAACTGTAGTCATAAAAATGAAACGTACAGGAAGTTGGCAGACATTCCCAAGTAAATGGCACGAATGCTACACTGAGGGCCTCCATTTCCCAGATCATCTGTGTCTCAGTTTCCGTGAGGGAGTTAGGAGACTGAGTACATGACCAGAGTCAGAACTGAAACCCAGGGCTCTGGCTGCGTGACCTCCGCGGGCCAGGATCCAAACCTCACCTGGGAGGACAGGAAGGGGAGCCCAAGCCTGGCCCCTCTTCCCAGCCTTGTTTCCTCAGCTGCAAGTTGGGGAACGCAGCTACCTCACGGGGTCGTGGGGAGACTAGAATGGGAGAAATACTGCAGGGCTTGCGGGGAGGTATGCATCCCCTCGATGGCAGCTTACTAGCCAATGGAGAACTCTTCTTCTTTTAAATGGCATAAAAGCTTTCAAGAGCAGCTCTGGATAGAAACCAGCAGACCAGTAAGGGCTCCACACAGAAATCCCTGAGACTGCTCTGTGTTTACCAAATGAGACATGACAGAGCTTTGGGAAATGTGTAACACTATACAGACAGTGCATTATAACTAGTTGTCTACAAGGAAACAACACCAGGCTTCCTTCCAGAATAAAAAAAACTGAAGAATGGTCCTCAGAAAGGACGGCATATAGGACATGCGGCCAAAAACGGGCTTTTTTTCAAGCCATGTTTATTAGGGTTTACAATCCCACCAGTGCTTTCAAACATCTTTCAGCTGTGGGAGAAGGACCAACGTGGTCTTCCATTCCTGCTGGTTTAGAAACCAGGATGCCCTAAAATGACAGTTTTCAAACTTTTTTTTTGATAGTGGAGATCTTATGAGAACTCGCCCAATGAGTAAGAAGCTGCTATGACTGGAACAGAGCTAGAAGGGAGACCCACCACACGAACTCCCCGCTAAGTCACTCCTAAACCCTTGCTGTGGTCTCCTGAGAGCCTGTGAGAAAGGCAGACCAGCTGAATGAGAAGCTCCTTTGTGAACACCATCTTTGTGTGAGGAGCTCGCACTGACTGAAAACCTCATCTGCTCTCAATCCTGGACGTCCTTTCCACGTCCTTCCCCAGCACAAGAGTAGAAACACGTCACTGGACAAATCGCACCCAGTAGATAAAATATATTTGGGGAGATAAAAGTGAATAAAGGGAAGGGAAGTTGAGCTGCAAAGGTCGAGAAGACAAAAAAAAAAAAAAAAAAATCACAGCAATCCAGAGAGAGACTCTGTTCCACTCATATCCTCTGACTTTCCAATAGAGGAGACTCCACTGTAGATAAGGTCCCACGGTTTTTTCAAGGTAGAGCAAAAACCTCACCCAGAGCCCAACACCTCTGGGGCACAGTCACCACAGAGCCAAGGTGTCAAGTTCTAGCTGTATTACGTATTGGCCTGACAGGACTTGAAACCAGTAAGCTTCTTAAAAATCTCAATTCCATACCTATGAAATGAGAGGAGACTGTCAGACTACCTCAAACAAATGGTTAGGGTCAAACACACAAATACCCAAGAAAGATCCTGAGGAAACCATTCTGTCTGAAGAAAGGAAGTGCTAGGTTCTACAGAAACATGGCTTCTGAAAGGAAAGGCTATGTTCCCTACATAAAAACTCCGTGTGTAGGGGCTCCTGGGTGGTTCAGTGGGTTAGCCTCTGCCTTCGGCTCAGGTCATGATCCTGGGGTCCTGAGGGTCCTGGGATCGAGCCATGATTCAGGCTCTCTGCTCAGCAGGGAGCCTGCTTCCCTTCCTCTCACCCTCTGCCTGCCTCTCTGCCTCCTTGTACTCTCTCTCTCAAATAAATAAAATCTTAAAAAAAAAAAAAAAACTCCGTGCGTAAAAACACAAATGGCGCACACACGATTTCCACGTTAACTACTCAAGAAAGAAATTTAAAAGTGGACATGAAGCTAAACCATCTCCTGGCAAACAAAACTCAATTTAAGGCCATGTCATCAAATATTAAATTTACTGATCTTCTCAATCTGTGAGAAAAATCCTAAGTGTCCTTCCCGGGACAGTCCGGCTGGCTAGACAGCAATTCACTTCTGGATCCTGACTGGGCTCTGGTCTACGGAATCGGTAAAAACACTTCAGCCATCCATAAATACTGCCTGAATGATCATAGAGAGTGTTCCCCCCACGGAGCAAATGTAGTTGCTTGTGAACATGTGTAAAAAAATCTCCAAGGCCAAGGAACCAGCCCCATCATCCAAAATGCTCAGACAGCCCTCATCGTATCCGAAAAGATTTTATAAAAAGCCAGTGTGAGGGGCGCCTGGCTGGTTTGGCCCATGAAGCACACGACTCGACCTCCAGGTTGTGCGTTCAAGCCCCCATCTGAGCACAAAACTTACTTTAAAAATATGAATTTAAAAAGTCTGAATAAAAGTTTAAAAAAAAATGAAAAATCAATGTTAAGAGACCGTGGTTGTCCAGTCAGACAGAAGCTTCACGTTTTACAGCCCAGGGGCTTGGTCAGGGACTGTGGGGCGGAGCACTGGGTGTGAGAAGATTGGGTTGGGAGGAGACAGAAAGCTCCTTCAGGCTTTTCCTCCTCCAAGAAGGAGGCAACCACCTAACAACGTGGCAACCGTTTGGAGGCCACCACCAGGTGACAAAGCTCTGGGGTATTCCCCGAGCGCCCTCGTGAAGCAGACAGGGAGGCCTTCCATTTCCGCGCCGGGAACAGCTTCTGGCATTTTCCACCTTGCCTGCCACTGGCGCGCGCCTGACTTTAAGAGATTTAACAAAAAGAGTTATAGCCCCCAACTTCCTGGAGTTTTAATTAAACTTGGCTTGCACTTCTGAACAACCCTCAAGTTTTTATTTTGTTCTGTAGGCCCACGAATGCTTTTAAAGGAGAGCTGCTGTGAAAGGGGGGGGGAGGAGTTCTCTGCAGCTGCGGGTGAGCATTCTGCCAAGAGCCCAAGAGCCGCACAGGAAGAAGGCTCCCGTGTTAAAAATTTCCAACCGGGAGATTTACAAAACAGCAGGGGAGAATGGATGCAGGAGAGGAAGACGTGTGCATGTGAAAGATTCTGCCAAAAGCTCCCCTTTTTTGTTGTTGTTGTGAAGTCCCAGGGGCCTCGGGAGGCTGGTCATGCTTCAGCGATCCTAGCTCCCTCCCCTTCTACCCCCATTCTGAAGCCACCGCCTTTCGGGTATAAGGCAGAAGCACTTCTTAGCAGCTCCTTTCTCTCACCCCCAGCTCCCCAGGCCCCCCCCCCGCCTCGCCCCTCCACTCCCCAAACAACAGTCAGTTCTGCCACAACTGGATAATGGAAAGAAGCTTGGAGGGGGGTGGTGCACAACCATTTCCCTCGGACTAAATGAAATCCCAGACTAAAGCAGCTCTCCGGAGAAGGAAATGACAATCGTTTGCACAAATGAACTTTTTCAGTTTAGTTTCTATCCTATTAGCAGCAGCAAGATAACGCCTGTCAACAGTCAAAGCTCAAAGATGAGCTGTGTGAGAGCACTTAGGGTAGGAAAATCTGGCTCTGCCCTTACGGAAAAGCTAATTTGGGTCGAGCAGGCCGCCTGAGAAGATTCGGAGGTTTGGCTTTCAACTTCTGTACCAAGTGATGGGCATCTGGGCCTTCCACAGCAAGAACAAAATGGAGGCTGCCATCTCTTACCCCCAATTCCAGTGACCAGACAGGCAGTGAGGAGTAATGGTTTTGTGACCCGTCCACCATGGTCTGGGCTGCCTTCACCGCCCACGGTAGGCAGAGAGTACGAAGGAGTCATGGACTCATCTCCCCTCCAGAACTCGGGGGTGAAGACCTTAGAGGTTCTGACACAGCAGCATCCTGGGAGTGTGTGTGTGTGTCGGCGTGCGTTCCAGGGAACCAACTTTCCTCGTGCGGAACTCTCAGGTGAATGGCCCCCAAGTAACACGACAACACCCACAGGCACACAAGTAAAACACACAGCCCTCTGGGAATCAGCATGCACACAGCCCAGTCCCTGCCAGCCCTTCCAGACGAAGGTACAGTGACAAAGGGCTGTCAGACGATCGGCCAGGAGGCTCTCTGAAGTCCTCGGTCATGAAACGAAGGTGAAATCCTACTCCTCCATCACCCCCGACTCCCAAAGGCAGAAAAGCCAATATACTATCCTCCCACAGTTCCCACAGCTTGCCTGAAACCACTCAACCAGAAAACACTAGAACCAGCACAGTCCATTCCCAGGGCACTGGGAGCACCGTCTACATTTCACCAGGAAAACCGATGCGAAGCCCGGAGCTGTACCTGGACTGATTCACGAGTGACACCCCTGCTGGGGGTCGCAGACCACTAGGGCACCCCCTGCCAGGGCACCCCCTGCCAGGGCACCCCCTGCCCTGCCCGGCCAACCAGTTTGGATTCGGGTGCTCCTGTCCCAGCTACTGAAGTCCCCAGCCCTTCTGCTTCCCCTCAAGCTCAGCTCTGAGCCACAGCTGGGAGGGAAAGCTCTACACTGGGTGCCTGCTAGCGACCGGCTAGCCTGAGATTTTTCTGGATGGGTGTTGGACACCGAGGTCAGGAGGACGGCCCGCCAGGAAGCTCAGGCTCTCTCTGGACACATCTGTTGTGTGCAGAGCGGTGAGCTCACCCTCGCTCTCCCCCCACAGGCGGAGAACAACATAACTCACGGTTGGCCAGGCAACATCTGTGTCAGTGGAAGCCCTGCAGGAGCCACACCTGGGTGCAGGGGAAAGAGCAGGCCTGTGTGCGATGTGGGGGGCACACATACTAAATACCTCCCCTTTGCTCAGGGAGGCAGGTGCATCCCATTTTACAAGGGAGAACACTAAGGCTGGCTTTAAGTTGAGGCCCGGTGGTTTTCTGTGGCGCTCAGCTAGTAAGCGGCAGGGCGGGCCTTCAGTGGTCCACCCTGATCTGGAGCTGGCAAGCGAATGAGGTCCCCAGGGGTCACAAGGTGACGACATTCACTTGAACTAACAGACACGAACACACACACATACGTGCACGCGCATTCACAATCACTTGGGACAGGTATTCAACAGAACTGCTAAGAACAGAAAGAAAAATGCCATACTTTCAAAACAAAGTAGAGCAAGAACACACTGTTGCTTCAGGATGGTTTCCCTAAAAGTGGAGGGGGCTGTGAGCAAGGATTCCATAAGCTTTCTGGAAATCTATCACAAGCGCCCCAGCCCCAGGAGAAAACCAGGCGGGGCCCATGACGGTTCCCACCAGCGGAACCGGCCTGGTTCCTTAGCAGGCCCTACAACCCCGCTGTCTGCCCCCACCCCGGGGGGGAGGGGATGCCGAGTTCACTGAGGCTACTTCCCTTTTCACTGTTACTGTTCCAGGGGTGTGTTTGTGTGTGTGTGTGTGTGAGAGAGAGAGAGAGAGAGAAATGAAGACAGTTAAAACTCTGAACTGGTTATTTGTATTTGCTCTCCGCTGAAGCTTACTGTCAGAGTTAAAATGTACTTGTCCATCCTCTCCCCTCAAGAGTTCATTAGGGGCGCCTGGGTGGCTCAGCTGTTAAGGGTCTACCTTCAGCTCAGGTCATGATCCCAAGGGTCCTGGGATCCAGCCCCGAACTGCATCAGGCTCTCCGCTCAGTGGGCAGCCTGCTTCCCCCCACCCCAACTTCCCCTGCTTGTGTTCCCTCTCTGGCTGTCTCTCTGTCAAAATATAAATAAATCTTAAAAAAAAAAAAAAAAAATGCTCTTTACAAAGGGAGGCCATACAAGGACCCTCCCAAACTGCTTAATCAGCACACAGACCACATGGGAATTCATCAGACCCACATATTCTCTTGCGCCCCAGGGGATCCATAGGGCAAAACGCAGAGACGTAAAGGAATTAAGAAGGACCTGTGTGCCGGTGCCTTGAGGTCCAAAGCTGAGCAGTACTGACCTTTAATTTGGAGACCCTGAGCCTCGTGCCATCCTTTTTATGAATATGCGAGAGCTGCAGAGACCTGACAGGCTCTGCTTTGCAAACCTAAGCAGACTGGGCACCGCCTCCACCCTCCTGCTTTCATGAAGCAGGACTTCTGGAGAGACCCATGAGCTGAGAAGGGGGCTAGGAATAAATCAGAGGCAGCTGGGACAAGGCTACGCTAGCCTGTGAAAGATCACGTATGCGTGTCTAGTGGCCAAACACAGGCTTGCCCGGCCCAAAAGGGCCAGGAAACGCAGCCACGACTAGACCGAGTCCCTGCAGAAAGGGGCTGGCATCTGCTGAGGGACCCTGGGGAACAACCCCGAACTGACTGGACAGGGAGATGTCCGGTGGGTCTTCCTACAGCCAAGAAGTAGCCTTAACTTATGTATCTATGGGGAGAAATGAAACCATTACCACTTGGCAAAATCAATTCCCAAACCATTACCACTTGGCAAAATCAATTCCCAAACCATTACCGCTTGGCAAAATCTGGATTCTGCTCCAGAAGGTTACTGGAGACCCTGAAGTCCCAGCTGCCAACCCTGGACCTACCTGGGGCTAGGAGGCTGAGGAAGCCTTTAAAATTCAGTTGCAATTAGCCTAAATAAGGGACTAAAAACAAAAGAAGGCAAATCTAAGCTTGGGGTAGGGATCTCAAGAGACAAGAAATTCCCTGCCCCCCCCCCCCAAAGAAGGTCAGCCCCACAGCGCGGACTGGCGCTGCGGCCGTTCAAGACCAGGGCTGGGCTGGATCCGGCCAACAGGACGAGGCCAACCGACTGGTCCTGTTCCTTAGCCTTGTGCTTCTGAAGGGCAGTCGAGGTGCCAACTATTTTAAAGCTCCAACACACTAATTCTGTAAACAATAACGGCGCAGCCTGCACACTGCAACACTGGAATGGATTCCTCAGCTTGGCCTCATCACTTATGCAGCTGATGAAACAAACACTGACAGCTTTTTTGCATTTGTAAAGGCCCCACAGCAGCTGTGGTGATCCCACCATAGAGCAATGAATTAAGCCTGAAACCCAGCTGGGTCTGAACAGAAGCCCTTTTTGCACAATACAGCAAGACTATCATTGTTAACCTAGGCATTATTGGGAAATATTCTGCATTACATTAGAGGGCAGTTCTAACTCAATTCTTAAAATTAGCTCTAATAAGCAATTTTTAGGAGGAGGGATGTGGCATTTGCTTTTGAAATGGCACAAGGAGGTGGATAGGTTCTAGGTACAACACACAGTGGCAGCTGGGCAGAACAGGACACAGATTTCCAGTTAAACAATGCAAAGATGAAAAAAGTAGCTCCTTCTTAGATATTCTCTCTCACACACACACACACTCCCTCACTCACACCTACCTTCTAAACTGAGGTGGGTATCTAACCTTGCCAATTCTTGGTTGGTTGGCCACTACAGAGAAAAAAAAAAAAAAAAACGCCAAATGTAGCCGTCTGCTGGGGCTTCCCATTGGGTAAGCCAAAGCAATGACCTGAGCACAAGAGTCAATGTGGGACAGAGAGGTGGACCAGAAAAAAACGGTGTGAAAAAACATGATGAGCATCGTGAGTCAGAAACATCTGTGACACCAAACTTCAGCGCTATGTAATAAATAAGATTCCAAATGCTGACAGACAACGCTGGTCTTCGGCTTCCAGTTTTCACCAGGAACCTTGAGATAAGGCACAGACATCCATACCATGACGTCCGCTCCTCCAGAGTGAAGACACGCCCTCTGCACCTCCAGACAGTCTGGAACACCCTCGGGCCAGTGAGGACACGCCCTCTGCACCTCCAGACAGTCTGGAACACCCTCGGGCCACACGACATTTTCAGACACCTCCCCCCCCACCATTCCACCTCTGTTCTCTTGCCTCCCAATTTCTCTGAACGCGTAAAAGTAAGCAAAAAGTTCCTGATTCAAAGAAGAGACCCAGATCATCTCAACAATTTCACACCAACTCGGGGAAAAAAAATAAATCTGGTACAAATCAAAAACATAAAAAAAAACATGGTACCATCCCTCTTCCTTAAAACAACTCCCATTTCTTAAAAGGAGTTCATTATGAAAAACCTCGGAAGTGCTTTTTTGTTTAGGCAAAGCAGGCCTGGAGGGACCAGGAAAATCAGAGAGAATTTCTGATAGACAATGGTTCTATGCCCCCAAGGTGTCCTGCCCAAAAACCACTCACATAAACATGAGAACTTTCTGGACTCTGAAGGTAAAGTCTGGGCAACAGTCCTCCTAGTCCTTCTTCATGCCCCCAGAGAGGACCCAGAGTTTTTATTCTACCCTCCCCCACAAACTCTATGTGTATCTGAGAGACCCAGTACCACAGTCAGAAACACCTGAGCATTCACAAAACGCAAACTTCGTGAAGTTCCACCGTTTTTTTCACACCAAAGTGGAGCACACGTGGGTCCAGCCGAAACTTCTGTGAACACTGTTTACAGTGTGCCAAGGGGCCGGGGAAAAGTGAGGCCACTCTTGGCCCCCCTACACACACAGTGATGACTGGCACTCAGGGAGCTAGGAGAAGGAGAACCCCAGTCCCCAAAGGCAAACCCAGAGCCCCAGAAGGGGAGAGGCCACCGCGGCGCTCGGCTGAACGGAGCACACAGGGACCCAAGCTGAGAGACTCGCTTAGCAGGTTAACTCAAGAGCAGTAAATAAACCTGGTCACGAATGGGTTGGATGTTCCAGGTTTTCTAACTGGAGATGTTCCAAACGAATCTCACCCAACGCACCCACACACACAAACACTTGCACACAAATGTGCATGGCAGCATCATTCACAACAGCCGAAGGACGAAAAGTAACCCAAACCGGCTGATGGACGGATTAGCAAAATGTGGTATGCCCATACGGCGAAATACTATGTGGTCACAGAAAGGAACCTGAGCGCTGGTCCAGGCTAACACCACGCGTGAACCTTGAAAATGTTACGCTTAAATGAAAGAAGCCAGTCACAAAAGGCCACAGATTGTAGCATTCCATGTATACGCAATGTCCAGACAGACAGAAAGTGGATCAGTGGCTACCGGAGACCACAGAAACTGGGATGAAATGTGGGGTCACGGTCAGCGGGTATGGAGTTTCTCGGGGGGGGGGGGGGGGGGGGGGGGGCGGGGGGGGGGCGGCGAGGGGGGGGGGGGGGGGGTGTGACGGAAATGTCCTGAAACGGATCGTGATGATTGATGCCTGCACAA
>NC_081561.1:14754980-14773206 GCF_022355385.1 Mustela nigripes | reverse complement strand
GGGGGGGGGGGGAATCACATTCACATCCAAAATCACTCAGGGAAAAGACTGAGATGCTTAAAATGCCTTCCGTCTTGAGCTACCACTGAAACGCCAGAAGAAAAATAGTTGATGAACTGCCAAACGAACTGGAATAAGTTGGAGATGTAGGAGAGTTTTAAAAAAAGAAAGGCTAAAATGGGCTGACACTCTTGCTAAAAAGATACAGCAGCAAAGGACAACAGTGTGTGCGAGAACATACAAAATGCTGCAGTTAAACTTACAAGTGCAATGAGGGGCACCGTGGATCTCCCCCAAAAAGTATAACCTGTAACTTCAGCTTCCTAGTCGCCACCCCCCCCCCCCCCTCTGGAGCTCTGCTGTGGGCTTTAAGAGCATGGGAGTCTGCCGTTTAGGTGCATTTACTCAATGCCAGGGCCTATCCAGACAAAGCCTTTCGATGACTTTTTAAAAAGCCATCTTTGGAGTTGATTTTTTTGTTGTTGTTGTTTTTTAAGATTTTATTTACTTATCTGACAGAGAAAGAGATCACAAGTAGGCAGAGAGGCAGGCAGAGAAGATGGGGGAAGCAGGCTCCCTGATGAGCAGAGATCCTGATGCGGGGCTGGATCCCAGGACCCTGAGATCATGACCGGAGCCAGAAGGCAGGCAGAGGCTTTAACCCACTGAGCCAGCAGGAGCCCCTGGATTTGTAAATTGGGTAGGAAGCAGAGAGGAGGGGGCTCTCGAAGTAAATTAGGTATTATTTATCAACTTTCCAGATCTTTCCACACACGCAGGGAGGATTATCTGCTGTGGATGGGGGCGGGGGAAAAAGCACCGGAGCCATCATCCCAGGTCTTCCCCAGCTCCCATACAATGTCTGCCCCAAGGAATAATCACTTGTACCTGGGGGCACAGTGGTTCTGTGCTTTACTGAGATGACCACAATGTACAAAGAGAGTAAAAGGACTCCGCTTACTACACGGTACCACTGAGGTCTTCATTGTGTTAGACATTGTGTTAGACAACTGTAAGCAAATAACGTTGGCCTGAAAATCTTTATTAGCAAGTCAAAGATGATGGCCCTCCTTGGGTGAACTGACTGCTCTTTATGTTCTTTATAATCATCATTATTTACACTCCCGAAAGGCTTTGCCTGCTGCTCCAACAAATTCTGGAAAGAAATAACATGACAACTTCAGCAAGTCTCCTAGAAGAAGGAAAGTGAAAAAAAGAAGTTTGGAGAGAAAACCGTGGATCATTCTGGGCCATGTCAGCGCTGGGGCTGGGATGGCGTCACTGAATTCGAGCGCGGAGCAGAATCCCGAGAGAGAGCAAAGAAGACCGCCTCCGAGCTTCAGATGTTCCCCAAAGTCAGATGGACCCTCCCTGCCTCCCAGGGCTTTCCAGCTTACCAAGGCCAAGAGAGAGAACCCGTTTTAACAGCATCATTAGAGTTCTGACTTAGCACAAGGACAAAACAGTGTGTTTCTCACCTAGACAAGAACGCAGTTGTAACATGAAGCTTTGCAAGTCCGTATCTGCAGCAGAAGTTTCTGCAGGACTAACTGATGGTATGAAGACGGGAGTTTGGGGGGTGGGGGAGGGGCAGCCAGTGGATTGAAACAAGTAATCCCCAATCTCTTCAACCGGGAGACTTGGCCCGTGGCTCCGATATGCCCAGAGCCCAGACTCTGGAACAATCAGGCGAGCCAAATGTGTTCCCTATTTAAAGGAGGTTTCCTTTCACTCTGTCAGCCACCTTTCAGATTCCAGCTAAGTTTAAACCACAATGGTTTGGAATCCTAACAGTAGTTTTGACGATTACGATACAGAATGAGTATTTGAAAACATTTTTAAAGACACAGGACGCTGAATCATGCACGAACATCTCCCAGTCGCTACCGCCCGCCCCCCCGACAAAGAAGTTCATTATTAAATCCAGAACCTTCCCTGGCACCCCCACACTGTGGGGAAAAAAAGTGATAAACCATCCTGGCATTTACACAGAAACCTGATCTCTGCCACTCAAGGATGTTACTGCCACTCAAGGATGTTACCACCGCTGGGGATTACTTTCATGCATCTTTAAAATTCTTGCAGATTAAGAGTTCTGTCAGGGTGTCAATACCAATATTACTTAACAGAACTCGCCTTTAATTAAAAGTTTTATCTCCAGTTTCCAATGCTAAAGCAAAAAGCTACTCGGCCCCAACACTGCTGGGTCGAGAAGGACAAGAAATTGCTCCCCGTGTGTTTTCATGTGGTTGTCACTTTTTGCAGCTAGGAAGTGAACTTCTTTCAGATCAAAGCAAAAATTATTTGCTCCCAGGAAGACTGCTCATTATAGCCTTAAGTCCTTTTTTGGAATGAGGGTGCGGTATATGTAAGTCAATACATAAAATAAACACACCTCCCAAAAAAGGGAGAACCAACTAGGGAGTCCAACCAACCAAAAAGGCTGCAGGGTTGGCAAGGTTAAAACCGAGCTAAAATCAGGCTCAAGGAGACCACCAAACCCCTCCAGCCCCGTTCCTAAATAAAGGCCCAGGAATGGCTCTGCAGGGGACCCCACCCAAATTTCAGGCTTTTCAAACTGTTGAGAAACCAAGTCTACTATTCATTTGGCACCTTTCAAGGGCAGCTGGCCTTTGCCACTTGGAATCATCCAGATGAAAAGGAGTCACGTGGCAAGTGCAGGGGACCAAGTTTTGTGGTGTCGTGACCAATGCAACTCCAGCAAGACAACGCAACTAAAGCCCGTGAAACCCAAGCAGGGCCAATTTCACCGGGACTCCAGGCCGTGGCTCCTTATGTAAGGCCTTCCACTCCCGTTGGCTCTTTTATCCTCCAACATCAAGACATTATTACGAGCCGAAAATAGAACACATGGAGCTTTCATGCTCTGGGCAGCCCAAGAATGGAAAAGGGGGCAATTTGGGTAAAACCAATAAACATTCAAGTTCTACCACATCTCTAAAGGGACATCTTGACTAAAGAACTAAAAAGGAAGGAAAAGAGGTTTATCCAAAAGTATTCTCTTATACACCAAAAAGTAATGCTTCTTAGCAGTGCTGTGATATCACCTCGTCCTCATATGCCAGGGTGGGAGTTTCAGGGGATTGGGGGGCGGGGGTGGAATCCAGCATCTGAACAATCCAGAAGTGTGGCCAGTGTAGAGAGCAGCCTGCATTTTCCCCTTAAGTTAGGAAGAAAAAGTGAGTCTTGGTGAAAAGGGAAGTGCTGAGCACCTGCATTATTTTCACTTTTTTTTTTTTTTAAAGATTTATTATATTTGAGAGACAGAAAGAGAGTACACACGGGGGAACAGGGGCGGAGGGGGAGAGAGAATCCCAAGCAGACTCCCTGAGCGCAGAGCCCCCACATGGAGCTGGATCCCAGGACCCTGAGATCACGAACTGAGCCAAAACTAAGCATCAGATGCTGACCTGACTGAGCCACCTAGGCGCCCCTTATTTTCATTTCTACCTTCTTCCTCAGACACTCAGACATGCTATATAATCAGCAAAGAAGATAACCCAGAAACACTATATTCCCTCTTCAACCTTGAGGCCAGACACAGAAGGACAGCCACAAAGACCGTGGACTTAGAAGAATAACAGAATCTAGGTAACAGTTTATAAAGCACTTCCCCATGGACTCTGCTCCTCCAAAATGACCTTGACAGTAAAGGTGTAATTCTCCCCCATTTTACAGATGGAGAAACAGAAACTTGGGTCAAGTGATCTATCCAAGGCCATCTGCTCTTTTCCCATTGTTTTTGCAGTCCTGCTGTCAACCCAACTACAAATTCTTTGAGGACAAGGATGATAACCTTTTCCCTAACACCTAACCCGGGCTAGAGCACGGCAACCAGAATGTGTCAGCTGTATGTAACTGAACGGTCTGCCAAGCTGGGCCCCAAAGGGGCCTCTGTCACCATGCAACAACCACCTCCAAACAAGGCTGAGATTCCACATCCTCTTTTTTTTTTTTTTTTAAGATTTTATTTATTTATTTGACAGATATCACAAGTAGGTAGAAAAGCAGGCAGAGAGAGAGGGGGAAGCAGGCTCCCACCAAGCAGAGAGCCCAACTTGAGGCTCGATTCCAGGACCCTGAGATCATGATCTGAGCTGAAAGCAGAGGCTTAACCCATGGTCACCCCAGATTCCACGTCCTCTTGATGCGTGTCAATCCTCACAATAAAGCATTTCATGAACAGGAAACATGTTCACCCTTTAGACTACTGTCCTAAAACAGCGCGCTGGGTTCTTAGAGCAATTTTGTTTTACAAAGTGATGTCACCTATCTGATTTATCTCATCCGGTTGGAATGCCCTGAGAGAGGACCAGGAAAGAAAACAGAAACTTAAATAAAACCCAACTTCTTCACTACTTGTTACAAAGGCCTGTAGTAGCGTTTAAAAGCCTACAAAGGAACAAAGCCGTCAGCTTCATATGCACTACCTAGAGGGCTACAGGTGAGCACAGCCTTTCTCCAAGAGAGAACAACGTGGTCACAAGGTTCTCAGTGTAAACAGGGGGCACTGCTGGGGCGCCTGGGTGGCTCCGTGGGTCCGGCGCCCAACTCTTGATGGCGGCTCAGGTTTTGATCTCAGGGTCATGAGTTCAAGCCTTGCACTGGGCTCTGTGCTGGGCGTGCAGCCTACTGAAACAAACAACAAACAACAAAACAAACAAACAAACAAACAGGCACTGCTGAGCCGGTAACTCCACTTTGAGGAATCTGGAGTGAAGTGAAGACATGGAGATGAAGTCTACCAGGTACATCATTTTACACAACAGGCCGCAAACCAAAAAGGCCATCAAGAACGGGCAGGTCGGGTAAACTGTGCAGAGATCAACCGATGCCCCGCAGCCATGAAAAATAGTTGTGCACTGTCGTATTTTGATTGAGATAAGATATAAATGCAAAGAGCACAGAACAGAACATCACTTGGGGAGCATGCGCCCAGACACGTCAAACCACACACACACACACACACACACACACACACACCCCTCTCCACAAGTGCAGGAATGCCCGGTGTGCAACTGTAAGGGTTCTTAACACTTGCAGTCCTCCGATTTGAAAGATTTCTTATGAAGCAAAAAAGCTGTTTTCAAAAGGGGACAAAGTGGGGGCACCGGGGGGGAGCTCAGTCCTTAAACGTCTCCCTTCGGCTCAGGTCATGATCCTGGAGTCCTGGGATCCAGGCCTGCATTGGGGGGTCCCCGCTCAGTGGGAAGCCTGCTTCTCCCTCTCCCCCTGCTTGAGCCTGCACGCGCACTCACTCTTGCACTCCTTCTCTGCCTTGCCGTCTCTATGTCAAATAAATAAAATCTTAAAAAAAAAAAAATTGGACAAATGCTATTGGCATATAGGTACAGGCTTACAAGTGGATTTTGTTTTCCCGTGAAAATGAAATCCGTGACTGCCGCTCTCAATGGGTAAGACAGAATCCACCTGGAAGGAGGCAGGATCTCTGAGAAATGTGTGCAAAAACAGTAACAGAAAGCCTTCTGCTCTATCGGGGGCTGGATTTCATGCCCTGGCTGTCACTGACCAAATGTGTGACCTCAGGCAGGTCGCTCAATGGCACCAGGCAGGTCGCTCAATGGCACCAGACACCTCTGTTTTCTCAGCTAGGAGATTTTCTGCTTAGTTATGCTTATCTCTTTCTGCTAGACCCATACCAATTCCCTCCCACAACTAGGTAGTATCAGACATACTCCAAAAGCTTCACCTCAACAAATATTTCCTCAGCTGCCAACTGACATTAGACCTGGCCCCTCCTCTTGGAGGGTTAATAGGGTCAGACACAGACAAACATGAATTCCAGTGTCCAGAGGTAGGTGTTAAGGAGTCAGACCGACAAAGAAAAGGGGCTTAGTCCTGCCTGACTGGAGGATGGGGCTGGCAGGCTGTCCAGCAAGGCCTCAGAAGGGCCAGGCGGGCTCCTCGGGCAACCCACATGAGGAACCAGGAAGTGCAAAGGCCAAGGGGCCAAGTGAGTTCTGATAAACAAGTGACAGGACAGGCTGGGGGGGGGGGGGCAAAAAGGTCTTCTCATGATGTGCTGAGGACACACTGGGTTCGGATTTATCCTGAAAGCCACAGGGAACCAATGAAGGATCATGATCGGATTTTCAATTTCAAGGATTACTGCTCCAAGATCCGGTTTAAACATCTGGGTGAAACCTCTTCGTGCAGGGATTCGGGGCCACGCTCATCCCTACCATCAAACCTGCCTCCGGTCCACCACCCGGACGTGCCCAGGAGTCAGGTGCAAGATGAAACAGTGCTTCAACAACAGGAGTGGGGCTCGGAAGAGAGGACTTGGAAATGGACGTCTTCTAAGGCTGCTTATTTGGTTTCTTAATAGGCAAAGTAGAGAATTCATTTGACTCGTTTATTTCTGAGTTAGTCAGGAAGGCTGCCGCCAGGCCAGATGTGTCCAGGTTGGTGATTTCCAACCGTGTAATGATACCTTGACCATTTGTGCGGGCGTATGCAATTTACAAAGTGCTTTCACATCAAAAATTTCATTGGCTCTCCCGGTAACCAGCCCAGGAGGGGCACGGAACCAGTTTTCCAGATGAGGAAGCAGCTCAGTGGGGTTCCGTGGCCTGCAGTAACACAGGACCCAACCTTGAACTCAGCTCTTATTCCCAATCCTGTCCATTACCACAGAGGTGCTCTATCTATTCACAGCGAGCCTCTGAATGAAATCTGGGGAACGCATTACGGAAGCCCACGTCCTAGTAGGAAGGCATATGAGCGAAGAACCAAACACTCCAGGTTTTAATCACGTCTATACCCGACCTCTGCCTCACAGAATGGGCATCCATTCAGTTGCCCTCCTTCTGCAAACCTATGGAAGGAATAAATGCAAGAAACACATGCTCAGTCTTAATCCCTGCTCATTTCCTCCGGGCATCTGTTTCGGCCCCCACAGGCACCAAGCACTTTAACAGGTGGCAGCAACAAGAACCAAGAGATAACCATTGCAGATCAAGCCGAAACCAAAATTGTGCTTAGGAAATAACAAGGAAAAAAACCACCCGAATTTTTTAAAAAAGGGAAAAAACAAAAAAAAAAAAAATACAAAAGAAACACAAGGCACCAAAAGGTCTCCCACACTCTCCTGGATCATTCATTCACAGCGAAACAGAGGGTCTCCTGATGGAAGACACACACACACACACACACCACCCCTCTCACTGCCACACACCCCCAGTAAGAGTACTGGAAAAGACCTCCTTGCTTCCACTGGACAAAACAGGTGTGTGAGGGGAGAGCTGTTTTGGGAGGAAAAAGGGGGCAAAACTATGGCTATTGTGTTAACCTTCTAGGATTCCGGGTAACTAAACCCTGCTGGTGATGACTTTTCAAGGCACACTGGCCTTCCTCTTCATGGGTGGTGGAGCTTGACAGACTTACAAAATTAGAACTTAACATCCAATTTAGGCCTCTCAGAACTTCCATCAGTAGGCTTCCCCGTTCTAACCCCCTCATACGTTCTATGAATATATGAGTAATTATGTATACTGTTCCCATTACTCATGCGGCTTCATTAGCATATCTGGGCAGCCTCTGTTTACCACAAGGCCTGGACCCTGGTGAGGACCAAGGGCAAATGATTTCCCCAGCGCCCCACAGCCCCCAAAGCAGCGAAGTCAGGGGCAACAATACAAGAGAAAAAAAAAAAAAAAGTATCCAGTCGATCTGTCACGCCCCTGCGACGAAAGCAGGTTCTTGGAAGCCTGGAGAAGCTTACGCGCCAGCCGGGCCTCAGGTACCACCGAGAGGACAGTGGGGGACACGTACAAAAACACAGAGCACAAACCAGCCAGTCCCAAGGGGTCCTGGGATCTCAGCTCTTTTTCCAATGAGAACTCAAGGAGACAGCCAGCTGGGGATAAGGGGGTAGCTCCACCAACTGGTGTTGAAAAAAACAACAAACACAAACACGCACTTGAGACCGATGTACTCCTCCTGTTCCAGGGCGCTGATGAACTGCCTGAACTTCCCCAACTTTCTCAGGCATAAAACCCCTCCAGTGCCTGCCCAGAGCCCCAGGTAGGGCCTTCCCTCCCTCTCTGTGGGGCTTCAGTGATCATTCATTTTACGTCCCTTTCATCTGGATGGAAAAGGAGGAAAGAGAAACGTAGCCTTTAACTCTCTGGCCAGCGTCTCTCTGCCTTAGTTTTCTCTTCTGTAAAATGGACTCAAAAGCCTCTTTTTCGGGTGTGAGCTCACTGTGGAAACAGATGTGGGCGGCGACTTCCGAACTGACTGGGCCTGGTCTTCATGATGCCTTCAGCAGGAGTGGGTGTTGTGCGGCCCAACTGCGGAGTTTTCTACCATCCAAGCTCCTCTGGCACATTTCTTCCAACTTCAAAGAGAACCCCGGGAGAGAAGGGCAGAGTTTCCACAAGATTAGCAAAATCTGTTGCGAAAACAGTGTGGAAGTGGAAAGAAAGCCAGACAGACACCCGAGAGGCTTAGGTGGGACCTGACCTGTGGGACAGGATCTACATCCGTAAAACACAGACCCTTTCTGACCCCAGACGTCCTCAGAGAACAAGAGATACAAGCCACGCGCAAGCAGAAATGGGAACAGCAAGTGCCGGAAGCAGGCAGGTTTCCCTGACCAGGAGCCAAGGGGTATCCAGCCTGTACCACCACGGCCTAGAAGGGTTAGCTCTGCTGTTAGTGACTGTACTCTGGATTGGCAATCAGTGAAAACCCTCTTATTAAAAAGGGTGAGGCTGGGGCACCTGGGTGTCTGTCTTCTGCTCAAGTCATGATCCCGAGGTCCTGGGATGCAGCCCCCCACATCGGGCTCCCTGCTCGGCAAGGAGTCTGCTTTTCCCTCTCCCTTTCTGCTCCCTCTTGCATGGACTGTGTGCTCTAATAAAATCTTTTTTAAAAAAAATTTTTTTTAAGATTTTATTTATTTATTGGACACAGAGAGAGAGATCACAAGTAGGCAGAGAGGCGGGCAGAGAGAGAGGGAGAAGCAGGCTCCCCACTGAGCAGAGAGACCGATGTGGGGCTCGATCCCAGGATCCTGAGATCATGACCTGAGCCGAAGGCAGAGGCTTAACCCACTGAGCCACCAGGCACCCCCAAAATTTTTAAAAATAAATAAAAGGCATGAGGCTGGCAGAAGGTATGGTGTTAACTGAAGGCCCAAGAAAGATTTTAAAAGGAGAAGAAAAATCTCACTCAAGATGGTCTGCAAGAAAAGCACAGGAATTAACAGCGATACCAAAGTCATCGGAGCTCCCTCCTAGAATGAAGGAAGCCTCATGAGGATGAGGCAGGCAGGGAAAAGGCTTTAGGGGCACAAAAGGAACCAGGAGAAGGGGAGACTGAGACCTTGGGGGTGGGGAGTGGAAGAAGGGAGGTAATAGTATCAGAGGTCACCTCCTGGAGATGGAAAAACAAGGAAAGATAAATGGATTCAAACTAAGAAACTGAGATTCAATTGGTGTCCTTGCCATTAACAGGTAGGTTTAAGGATCTGAAAGGGAACAAGTCTTCGGCAGTATCTCCTAGGTGAGACACAGTAATTAAGGTTGCCGGATTACAAGATACAAGCTTCTGAACTCCATATAAACTAGGTGCAAAACCCCTAATCTTTCTGCCCCCTGCCATCCAGGGATTGACACAACTGTGTTTTTGCCTCCGCAGAACTGATCTAAACGAAATCACCTGCGCTACCCGGCAAGCGCTAATAGAGAGTCAGGCGGCTTTCATACCTGGGGATTAAAACTAAATACAATGGAAAGGTTCTAATCAGAGGTGATAGGGGCTAGAAGCTGGTTAGCTCCTGTAAAGCCTGTCGGTAGGAAAAACCTTAAAATCCATGTAGATTTTGACATTCTAACTTAAACACCTAAATGTACTTTTAATAAAAGATGGCTTGAGAATTCCAGTGTTCCACGTTATGCTTTTTTGGTGTGTTTGTTGGGAAGAGAGTCTGGGTGTAAATGAAGTTCGGTTCCCAAAGGGAATCACTTGCCAAACCCATGTATGTACCCGATCCTTGAGATTTTCCCCGAGTCTTTTAAATGGCAGGCCCTTGTCTAATTTAATGTCCTGTTTTGTTTTTTTAGTAATTCACATTTATTAAGTGTTCCCAAAACAGTCAACTTAGAAGTTTTCACAACTCTCAAAAAAAAGGAAAGAAAGAAAAAGAAACCAACTCTCTTTCCACACTTGTTCAAAGGTTTACATAATATTTAACTGTAATTGCAATAATAAGTCTAACTGGAATAACCAGATTTGGAAACAAACAACTGACACTTGGCAAGCCTTCTGTGGGTGGGAGCCAAAGGGGACAGAGGCACACACACCCCAGGGCTACTCACTGACCAGGACCATGCTGCTGGGGGGTATGACAGCCAGGATGTTCTGCAGCCAACGGAGCAAGTAGGTTGGATAGGTAGAAGGCGGTTAGAACAGCGGTTATGTAATCCCGGGGGAGCCTTACAGACAGACCACTAACAGGATTAGAACAATGCAACAGGCGCACCTGGCTGGCTCTGTCCCTGGAGCATGCAACTTCTGGATCTCCAGGTTCCGAGTTTGAGTCCTCCCTTGGGTGTATAAATTACTTAAAAATAAATTCTTGGGGCACCTGGGTGGCACAGTGGATTAAACATCTGACTCTTTGTTTCAGCTCAGGTCATGATCTCAGGGTCGTAAACTCTGATTTCAGCAGGGTTGTCTGCTTAAGATTCTCACTCCCTCTCCCTGTGCCCCCATCAGGCTCGCTGGCTCACGCTCTCAAAAAAATAAAATCTTTAAAACATAAAATACATTCTTTTTTCTTTTTTTTTTAAGATGTTTTATTTATTTATTTGACAGAGATCACAAGCAGGCAGAGAGGCAGGCAGAGAGCAGGAGTGTGGGGGAGGGGAGAGCAGGCTCCCCACCAAGCAGAGAGCCCGATGCGGGGCTCAATCCCAGGACCCCGAGATCCTGACCCGAGCCTAGGGCAGAGACCTAACCCACTGAGCCACCCAGAAGCCCCCAAATACATTCTTTTTAAAAAAGAATAACGCAACAAAAGATCCAAAAAAGAAACCTCTTACACTGCAAAACTTTTTAACCGTTTTAGATAAAAATGCCAGGAACCTGGGTCCTAAGAACATCACGATCAGGGGCAAACCTTAAAAATACTCCAGCTTGGCCTTTACCAAGTGTTTTAACGTACAAGGCTTCATATGACTTGTCTGTGTCATCTCTGAATAGTTCCATTTTAAACATAACAGACACCCGCTAGATACTCCAACAAAAGATTTTCTTTCTGAATGGGAGAAGCTTAAATAACCTTTGGAGCAGAGGTATATATGAACACTGGAGTTATTTCCAAGGCAGTTGGAAGTGAGTCAACAGCCCCCAGCTCAGCAACAGGAACTGACTGGGATGACCTACTTTGAGAAAAGACACAGCCATTATTCCATCTGAATACCAATTAATTCCAGGTGGCTCTGCAGGCCAATGGAAGACACGCAGGTCAGGTATTTGTCTACAAGGAAGGGATCATCGCACAAGTAACAGTAACTCGGACTATTCTGGGCCATAACTTCTTTTTCCTTTTAAATTTATAGGACAGACTTTGGACGCCTGATGTTCTTCCTTCCATAATCTCTCCATACAGTAACAGCCCATCAAGCGCCCCTGCGGTATACACTTAGGCAACAAAGAATGAAGTTCTCCAGAACTAGCAAACAAAGAACATGGCAGGAAGAAGGCCATGCAAATAGCGAAGGAAAGGAAAAACACAGCAATTAAATGACATGTACGGGTTGCTTTTTTTTTCCCCTCAGAACTGTGAAATAACCCAACAGTGAATATTGGGAGGGTGGAGGTGGGGAGCTCATAAATCCTGCCACTGTATTTTGGTGTACTTCTTTTTTCTTTATAATTTTATGTAATTTAATTATAGTAAATCCTGTTTTTGAACCTTGTAAAGTCAACTTTTCCCAGCTCTGCTGAATCACACTGCAACTCCTACATCAGAAAATCAGATACTTAAAGCATGACGGGCTAGTGGTACAAATTCTGCCTGAGCTGTCCTAGAAATCAAACCGGTAATTTGTTTTGGTGCTCGCCACATGATCTTCGTGTGGCCAGAAAAAATAATAATAATAATAATTTCCAACTCAAACGTGCTGTAAAGCTTCAAAAATCAAACCGTTCTGAAGCCCAGATACCATCCTCGTGATTCTCCCCAGGAATAACCCATCCAGTGGAGTAACGGATATGGCAGAAAACATCCATGGAGCAAAGACATGCGACTGTTTTTGTTGTCCAAGTGGATTGGGGCTTTGAAAGCAAATGTTTTCAGTGATTCAAGGTATTAAGGAGTGAGTCGTGCCCAGCACAATTAAGATGGGATTACATTACAATTTGTGTTTCTCAAGGTTGCCACTTAATACGAAATATAACCATCATTTCTCCCAAAGCCTGCCATCAACAATCGCGCCCCCAAACGCTGCTTAGCGGAGGCAATAAACTGAAACTGAGGGGCAAGGCGGCAGCAGCTGGGGCTACCCGAGGCCAACTGGAGGAAGTGTGCCGCCTTCCACCAGCTCGAGGGCTAACCCCCCTTGACACAGAGGATACTGTTTTACATCTCTCCTGCACAGGATCCTTCCAGGTACAAGTGAGGGGCAAAGGCAGGTGTTACCTTTTCCATTCTACAGAAGACTCTGAACAGAGACTCAGACTGCGAGCCTCCTGTCCTACCGTCCGGAACTACGAAGCCCAGGGCACCCCAGTTGTCCACGTGCGCTTCCAAGAACACCTCTCAATGATGAAGTTTTCCCAGCCCCCGCCCCGAATGATAAAGCACAGACCCCGCACAGCGAAGGAGAAGCTCCAACCCCTCCCACGGTGTTACAGGGCTCCCAGAAAGAGCAACAGTTGCTGCTGAACAGGACCGCCCGGAAAGGCATCTCCCCACACCCCCCAAAGGCACCCCAAACACGACTTCGAGTGACAAGCTGGCCAAATCCACAACAGTCCTCCTACAAAGCAAAGCCTTCCCTGCATAAAGTTTCCTTGCTTTCTCAAAAGCACTGCTGAGCGATCCCAGCGACCACCGTAGTCCTGCCACACCGTCAGCAGACCTGGAAACAGAAGAGGCGAGACACATTTCTGCAGAAAGGAGGCGTCTCCTCCCTGCTCCCCACCCCCTAAATGGAACCGGAGCTAGGTCGGCAGCCCTCCATGGGGGACCAAAGGCTCCCAAGCGCTCACCTGCGGGGAAGCGCAGCGTTTCGGGGCGGAAGGCGGAGGCCGATCGCATCCTCCTCCTCCTCGACCTCCTCCCCAGCTGCAGCCCAGCTCTCCGCCGCGGCCCCCGCCTCCGCTCGCTTCCCTCCTCCCCCGGCCGCTCCGCCGCCTGGAACCTCCCGCCCGACTTTTGACGTCACGGAGGAGGAGGAGGAGGTTCCACCCGGGCCCGTCCCTTTGTGACGTCACAATGACAACAGAACGCGGCCCGGAGCGTCCGGGAACCCGGAGCTGCGGGAGGGGGGACGGAGGGAGGAGGGGGAGGCCGGCGCGAGGCGGGGGGAGAACGGGGGGGCGGGGAAGGGGCGCGCTGACGTCTCGCCGGCTTAACCTGTTGCTCTCGAGACTGCGCTGGAGCCGGCGGGCAGGGCCGCGGGGAGCCGTCCGGGCCGCCGCCGCCATGCTCCGCCGTGCGCTCGGCGGGGGGCGCCCGCTGCAGCTGTGCGCCGCGCCGCCCCCACCCGGCACGCCCCCGCCCCCCCGACCGCGCGCCGCGCCGCACCGCCCCCTCCCCTCCCTACCCCGGGGCCCAGCAGGCCGCGCCGCCCCCGCGCCCCACCCACCCGCCGGCGGGCCGGCCCGCGCCGAGCCCGAGCCCGAGCCCGAACCCGAGCCCGAGCCCCGGCAGCCCGGAGCCCGGCGCCGGAGCCCGCAGCCCGCCCCCTACAGGCCACGCGCGCGCGCCCGCCCAGCCCCGGCCCAGCCCGCCGCGACCCCCGCACGCCCTCCACTCCGCTGCCGGCTCGAGCACGTCGGGAACATCGGGAACACCGGCTCCGCTCCGCGCCGCTCCCCCGGCGTCAACTCGTGCTCAGCCTCCCGCGGCCGCCGCCGGCCACGGGCTCGCGGCCGGACGCCCGGACTCGACACAATCCACTGACTGCCAGCAACACAAAAAAATCCCACCCCACACCGCTCTCCAACTTAGCGAGGTCTGGGATGGGGGTCGGGGGGAGGGGTGGGGGCGACGGAGGCGGTTCTTGTCCAAGTTCTACCCCATTTGCTTTGTGGCTGCGCCCGGATCGGACGTGCCCCGGGAAGGCGTCCACGCTCCAAGGCAAGGTTGTCTCCATGCAGTTTCTACAGCCCGAGTTTAAACTAGTCCTTTGCATTCTACCCAGCCCTCTGCAATGCGGATGTATTTTAATTCTTAAATTCTTTAGGGAACAGCTTTTTTAAGTTGAGCTTGATTATTTAACCTTGCATTTCTTTCATAGTTGAAGTTTACGTGCCTAGATTAGAATCAGCCCTCTAAAAGAGGCATTCGGCTTTTTCATTAAATGTATTATTATTTTTTTTTTACAAAAACCACTGCCCCGAAGGTCATCTACCATTACACACATCACGCTGCTCAAAAAGGGAAAATATTAACACCAATTTGTCGACTCGAGTTAAATAAAACTTTCTTATAACGTTGCATTATTCCTAGTGTATGTTCATTTGGGCTTTAAAAAAAAAAAAAGGGCTCTTTGATTTAAAGCATGCAGCTAATCACCGATCACTCGAGTGCATATTTGGTTAATCCTCCGTCCCCCTCTACCCTCCCTCCCCCCAAACTTAAAAAAAAAAAAAAAGCCATACACAAAACAAAAACACTCCCCATGCCAATCAAAACGTAGCTGTACTATGCACAAAACAAATTTAACTATTCCAAGCCATTTAAATCTCTGAATAATCGCCCAATTTCAGAAGCCTAGTTAACAGGGAGAATTTATTTGTAGTCACTTACACATGCATTCACGTAGCTACTTAGAAACATTAGCTATATTGTATGTCTTTTTCCCCTAAAACTGGAAACCATGAATTTTTAAACAAAACCAGTCCCATTATTAAAGTCAATCCCAACAAATGCATTCGCTGTAACATGATTCCCAACTGGTTTACGTTGCGAACCAAATAAGCCAAACGACCATATACATTAAATTTGATGTGCCAGTGCAAGGAACAAGATCGCCATAATCGGACCCTCGATTGCAACTTAAAGGGCTTCCAACACACACGCGTTACACGATTTTACAAATAACATTAATAATAATAACACAAGCTCATTTGCATGCAAAGTGCAATATGGGGCCAAATCCGCCCGAGAATGCAGTTTAGTTACATTACCGCAGCCCCCCAACCCCCTCCCCAAGCACCACCAAAATCCCTAGCCTTTCATCTAAAACTAGATTATGGTTGTGTCATTCGAGGTCAATTTATTCACTTGAGGTATCGCTACACCAATCTGTTTTTTCATCCAAACTAGGCAGACACGACTTTGCCTGAAAAGCCCTCTTTCAGAAAAGAAAGAAACAGCCTTATCGGACGCTGTGTTTAAAAACCCTTCAGCAGCAGAATTATCTATAAACTTGACATTCACAGCCATTGCTTAAAACTGCAAGTCAAAGGATGTGTTGTTAAGAGCACTTACGTATTTCTTCTGAATGATATTCCTCTTGGGTCTTTCCTTGCTCATTCTGAGATCCAAATGCTGATTGCAAAAGGGGACAATTGCTTCATGAATTTAAAGCCGTCAGAAATTTGCAAAAAAATATCCTGGTGGTTTTTATTGTTGTTGGTGGTGGTTGATCTTGTAATCCGACTTTTCTTCCTCTTCCCCCAAAGCCCGATTCGCCTTGAAATAAATCCGAAATTGGGAAGGAAAAAAAAAAAAAAAAAAAGAGCCAAAGACGAACGAAGCAAACAAAAAAAAATTCACTTTAGTAAAACACTCATAATGGAAAATTTCCCCCGAAACACACACACACACACACAAAAAAAAACCGACGCCCTTCACTCCCCCCCTTTTTCCTCCAAAAACTACATCAGCGAAACGTGAAGGTCCTTAGTGTCTGATCTGTAGTTACATCTTGGAAAAGAAAAGGGAAAGATAAATAAAAAATGTTGGAAGTCACGTTTGTGCTGCAGCAGCAGTGCGAGCAGAAGAGTCAACTCCAGCGGCGGCGGCGGCGGCGGCAGCACCACAGCGAGGGCTCGCCGAGTCTCTTTTTTCCAAGCCCCCTAACCAATGAGAGAGAGGCTATCCAGCCCAACTTTAAATGGACTCTGCTTTTATACAAGTTAGGGCTCCTCGGGTAATTCCCCGACGGACGCCAGCCGAAAACTCCCACAGCTGAGCCGCCAGGCGCCCGCCTACTCCGGCGCCGACCGACCCCGGCCCAGTCCAGAGGACCCCCGCAGCCCCGTCGACTAGACACCCGAGAAGCTTCGACCAACCCTTCCCGGGCAAACCCTCAGCCGTCGCTCCCACGCCGAGCCTAGGAGTGGAATTGAGAGAGGCTCCCTAGCCCAATGCATGGCACGCTCGGTCGCTCCACCTCACCCCCTTCCCCAGCTTGCCGCTCACCCCACTACCGCCACACGCCAGCCCCCGCCACTGCCCTCGAGTCTACCTGCAGCCGGGCAGCTGGATACCAGTGCCCCAGGACGCCTGGCCCCGGGGAGAGCCGCCTATTCCCGGGGCACCTTAGAATAGTCCCCTTGATCTTCTGGAAGTTGTAGTCCCCCGACTACAAAATGGCTATGGCCACGGGAGCGGGGAACTACAATTCCCAGCCTGCCCCGCAAGCCTGTCACTCAACTCCCCACCCTCCTCCTCGCCCCCTCCCCCTCACCGGCCCTGCCAACAAACGCTTGGATGTGTCCCGCGTGTGACACTGCTAGAGGCTGGCTCGGGATTGGCCCGCAGAGCGTGTGGTCCGCGAGCGAGGAACTCCCCACGCCGGCCCGCCCCCGCCCCCGGGCCCCGGCCCCCCTCCCCCGGCGGCGCCCCGCCCCCACCCGCGGCGCGAACCGCCTGTGGAATCGAGGAATCGCGCGCGCGCCGGCCCGAGCCGAGCGGCGGGGGAGGGACGCGAGGCTTCTAGGGGGAAGGCCTCGGAGCGTGGCGGCGCGGGGGGCGGTGGCGGCGAGGGGTTGGAGCCCGTCCTAAGGAAAACTGGGCCACGCACCAAGAGGAATCCTCGGTGCGAACTAGTTGATCGGCGGCGCCTGCTGCCTGTGCCGCGCAGCCGGTGTCAGCTCAGGACACCGCCTCGCGTATTCGCACACGGCGTGCTGCGGCCGGGCCCGGGGTAGGCTGAGGTCACCTCGGCCGGCGCCCCGCAGCCGCACGCGCTGGAAGGCCACCTCCTGGCGCGGCACGCGGCCCGCCGGCCGAGCCGGGCGTCGGGGGTGGCCGGGAAGGGCCCCCGGGCCGGCCGCCTCCGGCGAGGGAGAGCCCGCCCGGGACGTCCCGCTCGAGCTGTGCCCTCAGAGCCTGGCGCCGGGGCGAACGAGGCTACCGCGCGGAGGGAGCCGCCCGGCCGTGCAGACGGCAGGGAAGCGTCAGGAACGCCGAGCGCGGGGAACGGGCGCCGCGCGGGCCACGCGGGAGCCGCCTTCTACCTGCCTCTGCCCCCCGATGCGCTTATTCAATAGCTGCCCGGAAGGAAGGAGCAGGGCCCCCGCTCTGTCTCCTCGGGCCTTCGCCTTTTCACAACTTCGTCAAGTCCTACGCAGCCATTGGGCATCGTAAATTTCCTTGCTTTAACTGTGGCGGCGGAGAAGTCATGTTTTAAATTATCGTGGCTCAGGCTCCCCTCCGGGTAAATGAAAAGTGGGGTCACTCACAGGGGCTCGTGCTCGCTGCGCTATGGCTTCCTCTCCTTCCCATCCCGTGGACTCCCCTTACCTTGAACGGAGAACGACTCCTCCTCCTCCGGCTACACAGTCGATTAGGGTGTTATGGGCCCCGGCGTTTCAGGAGGTGACCGTGGTCAAGAAAGGTCTCCGAAACGGGTGGCGAGAGACCTGGATTCAAATCACACCCTAACCCTCACTAAAAGACGGGCCGGTGGCTTTTCCGAGCTTGTCGTTGGCCTCGTTGGCCTCGTCCGCGGATTCGGGGAGACCAGACCTTAACGGGGGGGGGGGGGGGGGG
>NC_081561.1:14731640-14754880 GCF_022355385.1 Mustela nigripes | reverse complement strand
GGTTAGGTAATAACATTAACTTAGCTAAAGGACCAGCCCCGTTATAGGAACCTCTCGGTAAACGAATGAAAATGCCTTTTTCAAAGGCTTTTAAATTATTGCTCTACCTTTTTAAAAAAAAATCTGAATGCCTTTAAAAAAAATTTTGTCTTCCATTCATTTCACAATCGGAAAAATAAGTGGCCTTCTGTGCCTCGATATTGCAAAATTTGTTTGCCGGGGCCATTTGCTTGGGAGGACTCAACAGAACAGACTCCACTGTTCAGGACTGGCCACCCAAGTGACTTTATGCTGAGGTTACAACGAGGTGTTTTCGAAAGATTTTCTGATCATTACGACCTGTATACTGGAGGTCTGCGCTCCTCCACAGTGTTATGGTTTTAACCAGTTTTCTGGAGGTTTAATGTCAGATCTGTCATTCCCCAGGCAAAATATTAAGGAACAAAGGTGGGTTTCTTCTTGGTTTCCAGAGCCAGCCCTGAGGCTGAGCTGCTCTGTCCCAGGCCGGGGAACTCCCCTGCTGGGCTACCAACTTCAGGTCACCACACACACAAACTAAAAACCCTTCTAGCTGAGGCTTGAGGGCAGGGGAAAGGAAGGAATTCGCTCCTTTCCAAAAGATTTGGGTAACATTCCTGTTGTTTTGCGTGAAAATGAAAACAGATGGGCCTTTCTGGTGATTTAAAGCTTTTCCGGTTGTGGAAGGCACCGTCTCCTAATGGACATCCTTTTCCCTGCTACTTTGGCAAAGTTATGTATCACCTTTCCTTTCTTTTTCCTTTTTTTTTTTAAAAGATTTTATTTATTTATTTGACAGAGATCACAAGTAGACAGAGAGGCAGGCAGAGAGAGAGAGGGAAGCAGGCTCCCCGCTGAGCGGAGAGCCCGATGCAGGACTCGATCCCAGGACCCCGAGATCATGACCTGAGCCGAAGGTAGCGGCCCAACCCACTGAGCCACCCAGGCGCCCTTCTTTATCCTTTTTTGTTTGTTTTCTTTCAATCTAATTGACTCTCTCCTGATGATTTTAACTCCTCACAGCGCTTTCTCTTGATGTATTCCAAGTCAGGGCAGTAGGGAGAGGAAGGATGGAGGGAAGATCTCACTGGGTACATGGCTCCTAGAGGACCAGCCAGCACCTGTCCTCATCCCTGAAGACAGCCAGAGAAGCCTTAAAGTCCTTTGTGAAGAAACACACAGCTGAGTACAAAAGGCATACTTAACAGTGGATAGTGATACCCCTAAAAAGTGCTAATTCACTGGGGCATCTGGGTGGCTCAGTCGGTGAAGGGTCTGCCTTCGGCTCAGGTCATGATCCCAGGGTGCTGAGATCAAGTCCCACATCAGGCTCCCTGCTCAATGGGGGAGTCTGCTTCTCCCTCTCCCTCTGCTCTTCCCCCATTGCTTGTGCTCTCTCACTCTCTCCCAAATAAGTAAATTAAAAAAAAAAAAAAAAGTGCTACTTAGCAATAGGGAAAAACATGCTAAAGGGAACTCAACACTTCTAGTTTCCCTAGGAACTAGGGAGTTTTGAAGGTTGAATAGGGGTTCAATAGTTTGAAGGAAACCAAGCAACTCTGCAGCATGGAAGAAAAAAAAATTGTAAGAACTCCAAAAACACCAAATTTATGCATAGGACACAATTTGTGTTTGGGAGTGACTAGAGATAAAATTCCGAGAGGTAAGCAGGAGCCAGGACCAGAAAGGCTCAGTATGCCAGGCAAAGGAGTTTGAACTTTGCCCAGAGTCTAAATGGAACCTTACGATTTTCACTGGAGTTATAAAGCAGATTTGTGCTTTTGGAGAGTAGTTCTGCCTGTATGAGAGATGAAATTAAGTATTGAAGGAAAGAAAGAGACTGGAGGCAGGCAGCCTAGAAACCCATTGCACTGTTACTGCATGAATGAGGTGAGAAATGGTTATGATCTGACCCCAGTGACAGAGGAAATACATAGAGAGCAGAGGACAGGTTGAGAAATATTTAGAATGTCAAAAGTCCAACGGACTTGGGAACTGGTTAGCTGGAGGGAATGGTGACTAACAGGGTAGAGTCTAAAATGGTTCCTTAATCTTACTTTTTATGCTCTTTTATATTTAGGTTAATTAGCTACTCTGGGAAGAATGGGAACGTGAAGTAGGGGAAAGAGAAAGAGGTGGCAAATCATCAGACACAGATAAGAGCAGGCACTCACTCTTCTGGGTTCACATCCGGACAAGTGATCATATTAACATGGGCTTTCTAGCCTACCATCCAGTTTAGAATAAGAAATGACAGGGAGGGGCGCCTGGGTAGCTCAGTGGGTCAAGCGTCTGCCTTTGGCTCAGGACATGAACCCAGGGGCCTGGGACTGAGTCCCACAATGGGCTCTGTGCTCAGCAGGGAGCCTGCTTCTCCCTCTCCCTCTGCCTGCCACTCCCCTTGCTTGTGTTCTCTTTCTGTCAAATAAATAAAATCTTAAAAAAAAAAAAAAAAAAGGAAAAGACAGGGAAAGGATTGCAAGTTAATAAAGACCAAGTACAAAGCAATAATCCATAGTCCTGTATTACATACGTATTGAAATTTCCCTCTTAATCCAGGAAATGGCACGGATTACCCCACCTGCTTCCAAAACCCAATCACGTGCATGGTTCTCTCAAGAAACAAGAAGACTCCTCTTCTGCAGAAATCCTTCCCTAACAGTACGTATTTCACCCCTGTATATCGTATACTAACTTGCTCACATTCTCCAGTTTAGTCTTATGTTCCCATCTCTTCTCTCCAAATTAAAAAAAAAAGCTTTCCAAAGTCAGAGACCATGTTACCTACTTCTCCTATGCTCTCCAAAGCTCCAGAGACTTCCAGGAATTTGGAAGGATCCAGTAAATGTTTACTACTGAATATTTCACCGGAATTGCAATGGCCACTTATTTAGACCACTGGCCAGCCCTCTGGTCTTACTGTCACCTCCAATTTCATTCTGGAACACTACTGCTTCTCCTCTTGCAGTATCCAAATCCAATATCGCCTTGTACGCTCTTCCCTGGCCACCGTCCTATGGCCAGTTCAGCCTGGCTCTTTGGCTTACTCATTCCTGAGTTCTCATTGCCCTTGTTACTTCAGTCACATTTTTTTTTTAAGAGTTATTTGTTTATTTATTTGGGAGCGGGGAAGGGGGAGGCATGGAGGGAAGGGAGAAAATCTACAGCCCACTCCTTGCTGAGGGCAGAGAGCCCTGCGGGGCTAGATCCCACACCCTGAATTCACAACCCAAGCCAACATCAAAAGTCAGATCCTTAACTGCCTGAACCACCCTGGTGCCCCAGGCACATTTTTTTAAAATAAAAACGGTATATGTTTAAGGTGTACAACATGATATTTTGATGTGCATATTCATTTTGAATGACTGCTGCAGTCGAGCTAATTAACATACCGATCTCCTCCTGGTTATGATCAGCCATATTTTTTGAGCTTTAAAATGTTGTTCCGTGTTTTCTTGTTTTCTGATGATGTCATTTGTATATCTTGTGTCTCCTAACCAGATTGAAAATTTCATGGCGCTGTGATTCGTCTCATAGCTAGATAACCCTTGGCAATGAGCCCAACCCCTGGATGGGAATCAGATGTTTCTAATATTAACTTTGTGAGTGACCTTAAGCCATTCACTTGACCCCTCTGGACCTCAGCTTCATCATCTATAAAACGAGAGGGTTAAATTCAATTATCACTGAAGACATTTCTGGATCCAACATGCTCTAGTCTTACTTCCACCTTCGTACTGTGCTTTGTTGCTCCCCTCTCGGTGCTGGCCTCTAAGTCAGACTTAAGTAGACAGTTGTTGAGTAGGAACTGCTGGGGCAACTTTCTTCATACCTGTACATTAATAATTTTTAAATATAATCTTTATTTCTCTGTGATATCTAGTGACACGTTTTTATAGTCTTTAAAGCACAGTCATAATAATATCATTTAATCCATAAAACAACCTGGATCCAGATGGGTATTATCGTCCTGACTCTTCCAGTGTGAAAGTACATGTAAAGAGGTTGTGATTTGCTCAAGGTCACACACAGAGTAGGGTGACAGAGCCAGGAGTCAAATCCAGTGTTCCTGGCTCCACATCCTGCCCTGGTTTCCCAAAATGTGATCCAAGACACATCATTCCACGAAATGTTACTAAATATGGCTGGAAAGAAAGGGATGCTTTGACAAAATAGATGTGGAAATTGCTAGCTCACACAAAGATAACTTGATTACCGTAGGATGTTTTCAATCAATCTCAAAAAGGCATACAGTTTTCCAAACTTATTTGGCTGCAGAGGCATTTTTTTTAAGATCTTATTTATTTATGAGAGAGTGAGTGAGAGAGAGAATGAGCAGTGGGGAGGGGCAGAGGGAGAGGGAGAAGCAGGCTCCCCACTGAGCAGGGAGTACGACATAGGACTCCATCCCAGGACCTTGAGATCATGACCTGAACCAAAGGAAGATACTTAACCCACTGAGCCACCCAGGCGCCCCCCAAGAAGTCTTTTTTTTTTAAAGAGCTTGTTGGGGCACCTGGGGGTTCAGTTGGTTAAGTGTCCAACTCTCGATTTGGGTTCGGGTCATGATCTCAGGGCAGAGGGACTCCACACTCAGGGCAGAGTCTGGTTAAGATTCTCACTCCCTCTCCGTTTGCACCACCACCTCACGCTTGGGCGTGCATGCTCTCAAATAAATAAATAAAACAAATCTTTAAATTTAAAAGAAAAAAAAATTAGCTTGTACCCACGGAACAGTGTTGGAGACATACTTCACCCGATAGGATGAATTTATGTTTCATAAATGATTGCTGACTGACAATAATTCTTCTCTAAGTGACTGAATACTTTATGTGAAGTTTCTAATTTTATATAGGTCTGCCTTCATAGGTGGGGGAAGGGAATAATGAAGAGGGATGTAAAAAATAATCTTTGACTGACATCAGGTTTATAAATAACTATGAGCCGGTGGTGCGCTGAGAAGTTAGGGGCTTCTATTGAAAGAAGGTAGAACAGCTATTTCAAGCTGACTGAGATTTGCAAGAGTATTTTAAAACACACTAGGAGGTAAACTCAGAAGTAAACAGCCTTCTTAAGAGTGAGTGATGTCAAGGATACATTAGTTCTTTTTGTTATTCCCTGCTTCCTGTCCCTGAATTTACAGTCTGATTTGTCAAGCCTCACTAAAATGCCACAGTGTAAACCCAACACAATAAAATGATGTTTTTTAAAATCTGGTTGTCGGGACGCCTGGGTGGCTCAGTTGGTTAAGCAGCTGCCTTCGGCTCAGGTCATGATCCCAGCGTCCTGGGATCGAGTCCCACATCGGGCTCCTTGCACCGCAGGGAGCCTGCTTCTCCCTCTGACTCTGCCTTCCACTCTGTCTGCCTGTGCTTGCTCTCACTCTCTCTCTCTCTTACAAATAAATAAATAAAATCTTTAAAAAAAAAAAATAAAATAAAATAAAATCTGGTTGTCAGTGGACCTTGTTTACATGAGTCACTGAAAGTCCCTGGTTCTCTGGATAATTTGAAATTTTTGGATTGTCATTACTATTCTGCTTAGACTGCCTCTCCTGTTACTGCAAGAGACCTGGCCCTGATTCAGAAACTCTGGTAAAGGAGCCAAGACGGGAAACCTGCAGTTCCTAAGAATAGAAGTTACTGTTTATAATAATACTGTACTCTGTGTTTAGGGGGAAAAAATCTTAGGAGCGATCAACTAATCCACAGGAAATCATTAGGAGGAAACTGAGTCACAGAGGTTCCCGGGCTCCCTTACGTTGTTGGCAGGGATAGAGGGGGAGGAGTCATATTCAAGGGGACACTTTCTCTTGCGAGTGAAAGAAGCCCCAATGTAAATGGCTACCGGAAAAATGGGGGGGAGGGGGGTGGGGTCCACCTAGCTGGGAAGTCCAGGGTCAAAGTTTCAGGGATACAAATAATGTCCATCTTTCTACCCCCCACTTCCTTTTAGTTCTCTCTCCATTCACCTTTACAATTCCTCCTCCTGTCGGCCTCTCTGGACTCTCTGTGCAGCCAGTGGGGATAGCCCCAAAGAAAACACTTCTTTCCCACTGGGAGTGTAGAGGGTAGGGCAGAGGTGGTTATCAGAAGGAGTGGAAGGAAAATAGTCTGGGCGGCAAAAAAGGGACCGCAGATCGCACCTACCGCAGGACATTCGTTCTTCAACCTGTCCAAGCCTCAGCCCTGGGCAGGTAAGAGAACAATGCCCTTTTACCAGTCAGGAGCCTAGGAGTCTTGCTCTCTGCTGCCTGGGGCTGCACTCCTTCAAGCCCACTTCCAAAAAGTTTACGTTTTTCACAGACACAAGGCTCACACCAAGATGCTGCTTGATCTTCCTATCAGACACTTCCGCCCACAGCTCCAAGGCAGCCGTGTGCGGATCAACAAAAACACAGCCAGCCTCCTGCAAAACCGTAACGTCTGCCAAGTTTACATTGTTTTTTGTTTTTTGTTTTTTTTCCCAAAACCTAAATGTTTCTAAAACCCCAGATTCACCTACATCTTTACAGAAATCTGGAGCGATCTCCCTTTCTGATCCCACACACATACACACACACACAGAGTAAAACATCATAAAAAAAAAAAAACTCAGACATCAGCAGTTACACTGTGACGGAAACTTAGTGGATTATTAATTTCCAGATGTTTGTCTTCCTCTCAATTGTCAAGGATTCACTGAAAGAAAACATTTGTTGAACATTTATTAAGGACGCAAAATTAAACGCAGACCTTGTCCTCAAAGCATGCTTTTTGTGCAAAGCACTAAGAATTTTGTCCCTTGTAACAAGGAATAGCAAGGAAGACAAAAGGCCTGGGAAGACATTTGCAGGTAGAAGTCGGGGTGGGAGGGCCTCTAGGCTCTACTCAGCCGAGGGCTGGCCAGGAGTTGCTCTAGTCTTGACCCTGACAGTGGTCCCCATTCCTTAACTCCAAACCTTGTCCACTTATCCCTCAGCCCTGAGGCTCATAGATGCCAACCAAGGACCCAGAAGTTCAGCAAACCAGCACCCCCCTCCCCGGGTTTTTTTCTTGCCTTCTAACTTATATTTGTTCATTCTTTCATTGGTCCATTTATTAATCCAAAGAGTACTTGAGAAGGGCTTCCAGTGCTCCCTTCTCCACGCTCTCCCTGCTGTTCATTCTTGCAGGCCTCCTGACTGAGCAAAGCAGAGCTTCTGTTGCCTTTAGCCCCAGCTGTCCTCGCCTAGGAAAAACAGCCAGGGTGGGGACAAGGGGAGAAGCACGGACTGTCAGGGAAATCCAGAGAACTTGAGACAAGACAAAGGAACCCGGATTACCAGAATCTGGCCTTTGCTTTTACAAAATGACGGTGTTTTTATGTATGTGTGTGTGTGCCTGTGCGTACGATAAGGGAAGAGAGGCTTCTAAACTGGTGTCTAGCATCTAGAGAATTTGGGGCACATATGATTCTAGATAAATCCAGGTATCAAGAGAAAAACTATAAAACCAGAGTGATTGTTTAACACAGGATGGCTTGATGGCAAGATTATGCTGGGACTCTGAAGGCTTGAGGTTTAGTTTCAGCTTTTTGTGACCTTGGACCAGTCACTTGGCTAGGCCTGCCTTCGTTTGTGAAGAAAGGAACTGACCTAGACGTGCCCTGAAGACCTTTGCAAATGGAACATTCTGTGATTACATACCAAACAATATTAATCTTGGTAATCTGTGATCCTACCAGTTTTATACAACACGTTTAATGTTGTTGTAAATTTTTAGTACCAGCAGTGAATTCTTAGTGCATAAACTATGGACATGGTTTATGCAGTGTTCATAGACTCACAGTACATAAATAGACATCCTTATCAGAGACATACGGGAAGGAAGGCCAGGGAGCGGGGAAGGAGGAATGGGGGGAGGGGAAAACATCAGTCACAGTCATGCTTTGGACACTCTGGGTGGATCGATATTTTTGAAGATGAGACTAGAGTCCCATTCGGTAAGGGAATCCGTAACTCTCAGGCAACCTAGGACCCAGACTTGGTCCCCTGGATTGCTCTTGACATAGAAGGCAGGAGAAACCACGAGGAAGGAGGCTAGACTTTCTGAAGTTACTACCGAGTCGATCCTTGGAGAGTTCTCGGCCACGTCAATTGCCTGCACCTGTGCCAGGCTTTCCAGGTGTCAGAAATAGATGATCAGGATCCCATTCCTCACACTTACAAAGCACCTAGCACTTACCTAGCAAAGTCCCTATCACAGAGTGGAGAAATTGCTTCTTAAATAAAAATGAATGGAATTTGGCACTGTGCCAATTATCATCTTGTTCACAAATAATTCCCTGTGCATCTGGAGTGCTCTCTCAAATGGGTCAGCTCCCACCAAGCATTTGCAATTACAGAGGAAGTGAAACTGTTTGACAAGTGGCATTTAAAAGAGCTCCATCTTTGCTTTCCAGCCAGCACTTGTCTTACAAAACGTCCAAAGAAGGGAGGATGCAACGAGAAATTACCGAAATACTTCAGTAGTGTAACAAGCCCAGACATCTTCATATGGTGAGTCTAAAACTCAAGACCAGTATAGATACATTCATCTGACAAGTAGTATTTGTCTGCTGCTGTTATGGACTGAATGGTGTCTGCCTTCCCCCTAAAAATTAACCTGTTGAATGCCTACCCCTCAGTACCTCAGAACTGTTTGCATTTGGAAGTAGGGTCTTTAAAGAGGTCATGAAATTAAAATGAGGTCATTGGGGTGAGCCCTAATCCAGTATGACTGGAGTCCTTACAAAAGGGGAAATTGGGACGGACATAGACAAAGAGGGAAGACCAGGAGGGGAAGGAGAGAAGGCGGCCATCTTACAAGCCAACAAGAGAGGCTTCAGAAGAAATCAACTCCACTGACACCTTGGGCTTGGACTTCTATCCTCCAGAAGTGCAGGAGGAATACATTTCTGTTGTTTAAGCCATTTGGTCTTCGGTACTTTGTAATGGCAATGCCAGCAAAGTAATACAGTTGCCTTGTAAATTAAACCTTTGATATATGGAAATAAAACTAACGGGTGACCCTAAAGTCCTGATGTTGTTGTTTTTCTAGTCACGGGGATAGGTTGTGTGGCTCTATTTTCCCTCCCACTTAGGCTGAGACAGAAATTTTCAAGATGGTATTTGAGATTAGGATCCTCCATTGATGATACTCCCAGCCCTCGGTCTCTTAGCCATGGTCTTTCTGGGGAACATGGGTATGGGAAGTGCAGTGCGGAGGGCAAGAGATGAAGTTCTTACTTCTCTGTGTTGTGGCCCAAGGAAGGGTCTGATATTTACAGCCAGCACAAGGGCTTAAGAAAACTACCTTGTTCTTCCCAAGAACTAGCAACATCCATGGCTATTTGAGGGGTTTTTCCTGCTAAAGAATAGGAAGGAAGGGTTTCAAAAAGATAGAATTCCTTTCTCTGCCTAAAAATTTTCTTTTCCTACCCCAGTTTTTAAATAAAGAACTAGCCAAATTATTTCATCTTTCTGGTTTAGTAAATGGGTTTATACTGTGATAGCACGTTATTTAAGCACAATTTAAGTGTCTATAATTGTTGACATAATTTTAAAAGCCCAACAGGTATGGCCTTCACATCCCCCAAAGTAATATATATCAACAGCCCAAATTATTATCTAGGTAAAGAGAGGCACTTAATAAAATACCTAATTTCTCAAATCTGTGGTCAAGGTTGACCACAGATCATTTGCTGCCCTTTTAGGTAGTTAACTGGCCTACATAGTTAGAGTTCTACTATTAGAATAACATTTTTGAGAAGAAAAGAAAATGTATCCCTTTGGGAGAAGGCCCTCCAAGATCTGGGGATCTATTTTTAAATGAAAATCCTATGAAAGAGTTTTTAAACCATTATTAATCATTAATACATTAGCATGAATTAAGTATCAGAGATTAGCGAGCCAGACTTCTAGAAAGGTCTAAGGAAACAAAATGAGGAAGGAAGTGTTGATGATGTATGTAAGGTTCTTCCACTTTAGAATAGGCAAGAATCTTCAGAACACTTGTTTGACATGCAGATTCCTAGCCACTAGGCTAGAATTCTCCTTTAGTAGTAGGTCGAGGGTGCGGTTTAGGAATTTGCCTTTAAACAAGCACTCTGGGGGTTTCTTCTGCGGTCCATTTTATGCTGGAAGGTTTAGAGAAACACTGGCCTCCATGATGCCCTCCTAGTTCTCTGTCATACGTTGTCCAAGCCTTTCAAAGATGGATCTCCTACAAGCCTCATTTAGTCATCCAGAGAGTCCCTTGCTTTTAATGTCCCCGGGATCACAATTATTCCCTATGGACCAAGCACCTAAAGTGACTGGAAATGTGTTCCTTACTGACGCCTGACACTAGTTAGAACGGGTGTCTAATTAGAACTGGCGTCCAAATTCTAGAACCTCTTGCACTCTGGTTAGACTCTATGTTGAAAGAGGAGTCTGAACCAGATACAGAGTCTGAGTCAGGTTCTGCCCAGGAAGGTTTAGCCCAATGTTAGCTCTTTGGGGAAAGAAACATTAGGAGAAGCGGGGAGTTAAGGAATCCAGAAAGAGAAGGTAAAAGAATGTCAGAGATTTCTTTTAGGTTTTAGATTTCTTTTAGAAACAGAGATTTCTGTTTTATAGACAGAGTTGTTTCTTACACTTTTCTGGCAGTACAATGTATTACAAATATCTTTTATATCTCACCTCTCTTATCAATAAAAAGAAGGAGCTATCACATGCTCTAATATGGATTTTGATGAGGCAAAAAATATTGGAATATAAAAACCAACTGAAAGGAAAAGCTGTCGAGAAACACAGGTATCGTTGTAGATATCCTGTAGCAGGCGATACAGATAAATTCCTGAAATTTTGACTATAAAGCAGATTCTGCACAATTAGCTTTTGCTAACGTCTCATTAGAATACTGCAAATGCATTCTTCTGAAAAATGATTTCAGTATACACTTGTACAACAGCCTCCTCATATCCAACATCTAAGTACCCAGTCCACCCTTCTACACACTCTGGCCTATCATCTTAAAATACACGTAACCATTCCCTTCCTCAAAACCCTAGATTGTGCCCTAATCCATGAAAACTGTCTATGATGACCCACAAGACTATTGCAAGTCCCAGCACGAAGTGACCAGAACAGGGCTTTGCCGCCCTCTGTCAATGCCTTCGGGCCCAAGACCAGCCCAAGGGACTCTTCCTTTGCTATTCCCATACTCTGCTTCTTCAGCTTGAAAATCACCAACTCCAAGCTACCATGTTCTTCACATCTCCCCCTTACTTTGTCCTACTTTGAAAAAGTGATTTAAAAACAAAACGCTTTTGGGGCCCCGGGCTGGCTCAGTTGGTGAAACAATGTGACTCTTGATTTTGGGATATGGGCTTGAGCTGCACATTGGGTTTGCAGATTACTTTAAAAAAAAAAAAAAGAGAGAGAGAGATTACTTAAAAAAAAAAACCTTGCGGGCACTTGGGTAGCTCAGTGGGTTAAAGCCTCTGCCTTCGGCTCAGGTCATGATCCCAGGGTCCTGGGATCATGCCCCACATCAGGCTCTCTGCTCAGCAGGGACCCTGCTTCTCCTCCTCTCTCTCTGCCTGCCTCTCTGCCTACTTGTGATCTCTGTCTGTCAAATAAATAAATAAAATCTTTTTTTTTTTTAATCTTAAAAAAAAAAAAAGTACACCTCCTGTCCTTTTCACCCTCAGCTTTCTTGGTTTCTGTGTAACTCTTCTCTCCACATCCCTATTTCCAGAGTGCAAAGCCATAAGTGGCTACCACTAGTGGCTACCATTTGCAACCGAGCAACTCTACAGCAGAGTCATTTATTATTATTTATGTACTCTTGAGCCCAAGTTCATGAATGACAGCCATGACCAGGAAAGGCGCGAGGTGGTAAGAGTGCCCCTTTTGGTCTCTCCTGAGACTTTGCCGGTATTAACACTCAGAGTCCCGTCCATATCCTGGAAAACCCCTCAGTGCTGGACACACCATCAAGGCTGGTCAGCCCAGCTTAGAAGGACATTCAAGACTTTAAGCCCCACGAGGCAGAGCCTCTGGCTCCATTCTTAACTGCATATCCAAATGAAGGGCAGAACAGGCCCTCAGTAAATATTTTCAGAATGACATTCCATGAATGTCCACTGAACCAGACTTCTCTCCTTGTCCCCATACCTCTGAACACTCTTGAGAGGACAGACAGGACATAAATTCCAGGTATCAGCAGCCACTATCATGCGTTAGGGCCTCTCTGGTCCACCAAGGGTCTTTTTCCAATCAGGTTACCTTTCCAGGACTCCCAGGAAATGCTTCCAGTTCTCGCCGGTCTTCGCCAAGAGCCACGGAGGCAGATCTTTCCATAAGGGTGATTTTTAAAGCCAGCTGCCGTGGAGAATCATGGGAGTGGCCCAACTTCCAAAATCCAAGGTTAATAGGCTGTGAATTGCCACTTTCTTCGCTCATTGTCTGTGCCTCAGCAGTTCCTTTAACCCACTGTCATTCAGCTTGGGGAGGAGAAGAAAGTGGGAATCGCACCAGCTGCGAGGGGGCAGCCGACAACAATGCCCTCTCCTCCCCGCCTCCCCTCCCCCCCACCCCACTTGCCCCCCAAAAGCACCAGGCATTCAGTTATACAGTAGATATTTATATAGCCTACCCGATGCAGATTCCAATTTATTTCCAAGTCATTGGGGCCAATCACTCACCTTTGGGCCCCGTAATATCATTTGTTCTCTGCCAAACTGATGGCTTTTCCTGTCACCAATACGATAAATCCTTCGAGGGGCTGCTCAGTCGCGTTTAAACTGATTCCGATCGTCGCGGAGTTGGGAAAAATAAATGAATGGGCTGAGTCATGAGGTGTCGTTCTCACGGACGATTCTTGCCATTTGAAAATCATTCAGTCCCACTGAGGGAAAAGTTCTGACTGGGGAGGGCTTAGCGTGAATGCTGGGACTATTTATTTCCTTTCATTTAACCAAGACCTGGAAGAAGGCAAATATTTTCTTTTGCCTTTATTGTTGCCATTAAGGATCCTGTTTTCTTTCTCCCCCGGCCTTCACAGATGTATTGAATTAGACTCTGGGTCTAACCCTGTGCTAGGGTTTAAGGCAGTTAGAAAAACAATGCTAAAATCGTCCCTGCCCTGTGGGAGATTGCAGTCTGCCTGAAAGAGAAGACAGACACCCAAGAGAAAAAGTACCAAAGGATAATGTTCAATAATGTCCGTGACTAGGTTCCTAAAATGACCCCGTCCAGGGATCAGAATCCGCTGGCAGACTTGCCAGAAAGGCACACTGTTGGGCTCTGTCCCAGACCCCCTGACAGAAATCTGGGGGCAGTGCCCTGCCTTTCAGCAAGCCCTTTGGGGAACCCTGTTTCTCACCAGGTTTGAGAGCCTCTGCTACAGACGGTCTCTGCCAGAGGAGGCTGGGAGTGTGATTCGGAAAATAGAAAGGAACACGAACAGACTTTGGTCTGCCCGCACTTCCCTGGACTTCAATTTCCCAAAGTACCAAGTACATATCTGTAGAAATAACTCTCTTCACAACTATAGATTTTTTTAAACTGTTTGCGTTAATAGGTATTTATTTGTGATGGCCTCAGCTCCTTTCATTAGGACACGAGCCCCATAAGGCAGAAACCTCGCTGGCATTTCCTTCTCTCTCTTGACAGTATGTTGAAAAAAAAAGTTGAACATGTTTCTTGTGGTCCCTGGATTTTGTATTTGTCCATGATTTGTTAAATATACATTAAGGGCCTGTAACCTGGCTGGTATTGATATGGAAGAGAGTAAAAAGTCACATAAGAAATGATCTTTGCCTTAAGAATCTGGTTAGAACAAAAATACGTCCTCAAGAAAAATTAAATAACAGCACACGGTGGCATATGGTTAAGTACAAATAAAGATGTAGATTAGATTAATAAATGCCAGAGGATTCAGAAAAGAGGGAGAGATCCTGCGGGTCCAGAAGGCTTCCTAGAAGGGGCTGGGCTTGAGCAGGATTTACAAAAAGATTGTGAAGTGTAGACTGGCCCAGAATGCTGTGGAAAGAGAAGGGTGGAACAAAGGCACTGGAGTGGCCTGTAGCATGGATCTGTAGAAGCATTCGGATTCCAGCAGCCTGGGGTCTAAGATCCCTGCTGCCGAGGTGCCCAAGAAGTGGGGAGGGGTTGGAGCGGAAGATGGAGTGTATGCGGGGTCTGGAGAGCCATGAACACCTGCTTTACCTAGAACCTTTCCCTTAAGTGCGTGCTTTGTTTTGATTAGGGGATAGGGCACATGATGAAGAGGGTAGACTGAGAACCTTGTGCGGAAGGAATTGGAGGTGGGAAAGGAAAGGAAAAATACTCAGGGGCGCCTGGGTGGCTCAGTCGGTTGTGTCTGCCATAGGTTCAGGTCATGAGTCTGCTTCTCCTTCTCCGTCTGCCCCTCCCCCTCTGCTCCTGTTCTGTCTCTCACTTTCTCTCACATAAATAAATAAATAAATAAATAAATAAATCTTTTTAAAAAGAGAGAGAGAAAGAGAAAGAGAAAGAAAAATACTGAGAAGGGGCTCCTGCAGTAGGTGCAGACATTCCACTCCATTTATGGGGCGCTTGCTCTGATGTCCTGAGTCAGACAGAGGGCTCGTCTCTGCAGGAGCTCACCGTCTAGTGATGGGAGACGGGCTATTCTAATACCGCGCCATGAATACTACCATGGAAGAGTTGATAGCCTGGGGCGCCTGGGTGGCTCAGTTGGTTGGACGACTGCCTTCGGCTCAGGTCATGATCCTGGAGTCCTGGGATCGGGTCCCGCATCGGGCTCCCAGCTCCATGGGGAGTCTGCTTCTCCCTCTGACCTTCTCCTCGCTCATGTTCTCTCTCACTGTCTCTCTCTCAAATAAATAAATAAAATCTTAAAAAAATAAAAAATAAAAAAAAAAAAGAAGAGTTGATAGCCTGCGCTATCAGGGAAGGCTTCCAGAAGGAAGGGACACTAGATGGGCCAAGTGGAAGGGCCAAGTGGAGTTAACCAGGTGCAGAAGGTGGGAGAGGGAGCAGCAGACAGAGGGACAGAGAGCACAGGGGACACTGCAGAGCGGCAAGCAGATTGGTTAGCTTTGGACAAGGGTGGACATGAGCAAGGGACCCAAGGTGAATCTTGGGGACACAGGCAGGAGCAAGATCGTTAGGGATTTACAAGAGAGACGCTTAGGGCTCACTTAAAAGCTGTTAGGGGCACCTGGCTGGGTCAGTCAGTAGAGCGTGCAACTCGATCTCAGGGCTGTGAGTTCGAGCCCCATGTTGGGTGTGGAACCTATTTAAAAATAAACAGATAGGGGTGCCTGGGTGGCTCAGTGGGTTAAAGCCTCTGCCTTTGGCTCAGGTCATGATCCCAGGGTCCTGGGATCAACCCCCGCATTGGGCTCTCTGCTCCGCAGGGAGCCTGCTTCCTCCTCTCTCTGCCTACCTCTCTGCCTACCTCTCTGCCTACTTGTGATCTCTATCTGTCAAATAAATAAACAAAATCTTAAAAAAAAAAAAAAACAGATCAATAAAAAGACAAAAGTTTAGGGAGCATGGGTGGCTTGGTTGTTGTGTGTCTGCCTTCAGCTCGGGTAGTGATCCCAGGGTCCAGGGATCGAGCCCCATATTGGGCTCTCTGCTCAGCGGGGAGCCTGCTTCTCCCTCTCCCACTCCCCCTGCTTGTGTTCCCTCTCTCACTGTGTCTCTCTCTGTCAAATAAATAAATAAAATCTTTAAAAAAAAAAAAAAGATGAACGTTTAAGAGTAAGAGGAAATCTTTGAAGGCACTGGGCTGGCTCAGTGGTCGAACATGTGACTCATGATCTCAGGGTTACGAGCTGGAGCTTCAGGCTGGGTCTAGAGATCATTTAAAAAAAAAGAGAGAGAGAGAAGCTGTCAGAGAGTGTGGCGTGCCAGGAGAGCAGTTTGAAGACGGCACTCTGATGGGGCATAGAAAGGAGGGAATATAGCAGGAAATGTGGAGGGGTGAGGGGCGACAGGCTAGACCCTGCGGGGAGAGGACAACAGTGCGGATGTCAAAAGTTTTGGAACCGATCAGCAAGACTTGGTGACAATGGTTATGTGAGTTGGGGGACAGGGAATGGTCAAGACAAAAGACAACCAAGGGTGCTTGGCTGGCTCAGAAGGGCACATGACTCTTGATCTTGGGGTCATGATTTCAAGCCCCATGTTGGGTGTAGAGCTCACTTAAGAAACAAAACAAAACTTTAAAAGAAAGAGAAAAAGCAAACAAACAAAAACACCTCAGTTTTTTGAGCTTGGGCAGCTCAGAGAGTGCTGTTACTGTTGAGAGAAATAGGGAAGTTAGGAGGGGAAACCGGTTTTTGGAGGGGAAACTAGGGGTGCGGAAAAGATGATTATTTCAGTTTTGGGACACGTTATGTTTTCTCTCTTCCGCTGCTTTGTTTGGTTTCTGTAGTTGTTCCTTCTTCCCTTAAAACTTAGTTTCAGTGCCTAAAGGGGGGAGAAAAAAAAAGAGCCCAGTTTTGTATCTTGCACAAGATCTAGGTGCATCTATTTTTATAACTTAAAACTACCCAAGAGGCTAAGGAATCAATAGACAACTGAGTTGCTCCAGATTTTAAGCGCCAAGAGCCAGGGCGAGGAGGTGCTCCAAGAGAGATGGTTTCATTCTTGTCATCTCTGGCCACAGGTAAAGGTTCATTCCGCTTGGGAACCTCACTTGATTGGCTAGACTCTTGTTTTTCTGAAGAAGTCCTTACTCCAAGAATCAGGGCTTCCTGATGGACCTGTTTGACTAGAATCACGGGTCTCTCATCCAGGACCATCCTGGCTCAGCATCCTCAAGAAAAAGCTTTCAAAACTGACACAGATTTTCACTCTCTCTGGGGACAGGAAGCTTTCCGCAGCCTCCTAGACATTCACCTACCTCAAGTATTTTAGAATTCTACTCCAGCTGGTGGCTGACGCTACCTGTCAGAGAGAAAATAGGTCAGCCTGACTCGCCTGATGGCTGAAGTGGAGAAAGTCCCAAGGTGTGGGGTCAAGGCAGGACAGAACTGCCTGACTGACCCTGGCTCTCACTCCACGGGGTGGGGGAGGGGTTTGGGCAGAGCCAGCTGGAGTGGGACCAGCTGACCTACCTGTCTCCTGATAAACTCTTTCAAGCTACCAGCCACGCTGCCTCATAGACTCTCACAAGGCAGAGTATCCCTGACTGGCCTCTTTAAACCCAATAATTTTCACTTTGATTTCTTGAAGTCAAAATAATCCTACCTGAGCGCTTTCCTTAGCAGGAATAGAGCTCTTTCTGCTGAAAGATAGACTTCATCTAGGAACCAGAAAGATGTTCTTAAGCTGGGTTTTGATGGGAGTAGGAGGAGCTAGCTGCTCTGAGATCAGGAAGGAACCACCGTGGTGTTCTTTTCTTTTTTCTTTTCTTTTTTTTTTTTGATTTATTTATTTATTTTGAGAGAGAGAAAGAGAGTGTGTGTGTGTGCTCATGGTGGGAAGGACAGAATCTCAAGTCAACTCTGCACTGACCGGGGAGCCCAAAGCAGGACTTAATCTCATGACCCTGAGATCATGAACTGAGCCAAAATCAAGAGGAGGATGCTTAACTGACTGCATCACCTAGGCGCCCCTCTGGTGTTAGTCTTGACTCCTCTCTTCATTCTTCTCTTGGTCCCAACTGCCATTGACCTGATTCTACCACCATAAAGCCCTCTTCACTTCTCTCCATCTTTACCATTAGCCTAGGTCTTCAGTTCTCACCCATTTCTCTGTGTCACCCTCCAAACCGGGCTTCCTGCCGTAGTCGTTCCTGCCTAGCTCTGGGCCATTTCCCACAGTGAACAGAGACTGGTCTTCCCACTGGACCAATGTGGTTCTGCCCCATGGTGGACTGTCTGCAAAGGAGGCTGCCAGCAGTTATTCTAATCCTTGGATGTGCACTCTTCCCACAAAGTGCTAGAATCTACTTTCCCCTCTCTTGACTCTGGGCCTTCCAATCTTAACCAACAGAATGTGCTAAGTGGTAGAAGTGATATTCTGGGATTTCTAAGCCCAGGGGTAAAGGGCCCAGCTTGTTTTCCTTCCTTTGGAGTCACCTGCCACGGACAGAAGTTTGGGCCAGATTACCAGATGATGAGAGACTAGACGAAGAGGCAGAGGACCAGTCAGTCCCCACATATTGCAGCATCAGATACGTGCCTGAGGCCCTGTGAATATTCTAGCCCTAGCGATCTCTGATTCTCCAATCGCGGTCAGTCTGGGCAACCCCACTCTGGCCTGCATCACAGGCAGCAAAGGAGATCCATCCCTGTCAAGCCCGGTCCAAATCTCAGAATCATGAGCCGGTAAATGCGTGCCGTTGTTTCGAGTCACTAAGATTTGGCACTGTTTGTTACACAGCAGTAGACAGCTGAAACAGGTGCTGCCCCTTCCAACAAAATCAGCTTCCTTTAAAATAGTGCTGGCTGGGTCCTTGCATCTTCAGACTCATGGATCATCACCCCACCGAGTCTTCTCCTGTAGGCCTCTGCACACTTAGCTCACTTATCTCCGCCTTCCTTCCTAGCCCCATCCCCAGCCATCCACCAGCTTCCTCCACCCAGGAAGCACCACTTCTTCCAGGAAATCTTTTGATTCCTTGAGACTAGGCTGGGGGCCTTACTGGGCTTTCAGTCACTCTTGTATTTACTTTATAGTATCACTCAGCAGGTCACATTATAATGGCCAGAGTACTTACTTGCCTGCACCATCACACGTGTAACTCCATGAAGGTGGGGACTGTCTGCCTTATTTATTTATTTATTTATTTATTTATTTATTTTAGGTAAGGTCTATGCCCAGTGTGGGGCTTGAACTCATGCTCCTGAGATCAAGACTTGCACGCTCCACCAAAGTCAGCCAGGTAACGCTGTCTGCCCTTTTTTTTTTTTTTTTTTTAATAAGTGTATCCCTTATTGCTGGCAGACTACATGACGCAGTATGTGTCATTGATCAATGCTTGATCGATAAATGAATGAATGGCCAACTGAAGAAGGGATTAGAACTATGGCATATTCTTTTTAGACTTGATCTTGATCCTTCTCTCTACCATCCCCCATCAGCTCCAGCAGATTATTCTCTTCTAAAAGCTTTGTTTCAGATTCTCTGAATCTTAAATTTCTACACTTTATCTCAGCCGTCTCCGAAGGGACAGTAACTGCTGTTCATGATGATGAATCCTGGGGTACAATGAAGACTTGAAGTGATGAGTTGTCAGAGATTAAAGTACAGTCTTAATTTTTTAAAAAAATTACTAAGCCAATTCATGGCAATCTACAACCAACAGTGTTAAAAATTCTCAAACAACTCAGGGGCACCTGGATGGCTCAGTTGGTTAAGCACCGGACTCTTGATCTCAGCTCAGCCCTTCATCTCAGGGTCATGAATTCAAGTCCCACACCCAGCTCCATGCCCGGGGTGGAGCCTACTTCAAAAGAAAAGAAAACATATTTTCAAACAACTCAAACGTTTGTACACACTGGCTAAAAAAAACATCCCTTGCTTTTGTAAATATTTTTACTTTTTCCAGGGGTGGATCCTATACCTATTACCCATTTAATTATTCATCTATTTATTTTTATTAACATATAATGTATTATTTGCTTCAGGGGGACAGGTCCATGAGTCATCAGTCTTACACAATTCACAGCGCTCACCACAGCACATACCCTCCCCAATGTCCATCACTCAGCCACCCCATCCCTCCCACTCTGCACCCCTAGCAACCCTCAGTTTGTTTTCTGAACCTATTTGATGTTTTTTTTTTTTAAGATTTTATTTATTTATTTGACAGACAGAGATCACAAGTAGGCTGAGAGGTAGGCAGAGAGAGAGAAGGGGAAGCTGGCTCCCCGCTGAGCAGAGCACCCGATGCGGGGCTCGGACCCAGGACCCTGAGATCATGACCTGAGCCGAAGGCAGAGGCTCAACCCACTGAGCCACCCAGGCGCCCCTCCATTCTTTTTTTAAAACTCACTTTTTTTGATGGAAAATAAATTTTTAAAGATTTTATTCATTTAGTTGACAGACAGAAATCTTAAGTAAGCAGAAAAGCAGGCAGAGAGAGAGGAGGAAGCAGGCTCCCCGCTGAGCAGAGAGCCCGATATGGGGCTTGATCCCAGGACCATGGGATCGTGACCAAAACCGAAGGCAGAGGCTTTAACCCACTGAGCCACCCAGGCGCCCCTATGATGGAAAATTTTAATAGATAATAACATAACCATATATAATACTGTGACAAACCCTCACATACCATCCCCCAGCTCCCACAATTATCCCTATTTTGCCGTTCTGGTGTCAGTTATCCCCTCATTTTTTTTTCCTGGCGTATTTAAAAATAAATCCCAGACATCATTCCATTTTACCCATAAATACGTCTCTCTGTCTACATATGTATATGGAGATAATATAAAGACATATATAGATTCCATATATATATGTAGATAAGGGGCCTTTTCTCTCTGTCTAAAACATAACCATAGTACCATTTCACACCTACCCAAATCAGCAATGATGCTTGAACATCATCTAATAAACTGTTAATATTCATTTTCCCCCAGGATTGCCCTTTTGCAGTTGGCTCATTCAAACCAGATTCTGAACATGTTCCACACGTTGCCATGTCTCTTATGTCTCTTTCAATCTTTCTTTGGGCAGGGGCATCATTTATTTGTTAATGAAACCAGTTTGCTTTGTCCTGTAGAATTCTGAGCTGGTCAGCGGCATCCTCACGGACATAAAACACTGTTTTTATATAATGCATTATGTGTAATTCATCCATGCAAATCAAACCTATTAGAAGAATTTATGAACACTGTATTACAAATATTAAACACTTCCACATTTAGCAAGATTTTATTGAGCATCTACCCTGTACAGGCTTCTCTTTGTAATCTCTCAGGTAATGCGTAACATCTCCCACACCAGAAGCTTTGGTCCAATCTTCATGTTGTCTTCTCTATTTCTACACTATAGATTTGGGGGGGAAAAATCCTGCTAACAAATTCAGACTTGTCACTTGTCACTTATTCTTTTTTTATTTTATTTTTATTATCTCTATACCCAACATAGGGCTTGAAATCACAATCCTAAGAACAAGAGCCTCACGCTCTGCCGACTGAGTCAGCAAGGCACACCTTGTCACTTACGCTTCCTTAGTTTCTATCATCAGTATTCTAAAACCTTCTCAATCCAGTATGAGTTCCTACAGCGGACACCAGCTGGATTGTAAGCTTTATGTAAGCTTTATGGCACCTTGTCTGCTTGTTTACCGTATAGCCAGATAAAGATATCCCTAGTACTTAACATATTCTCCTACATATAGCAGGGAGATGTACGTATTTGTTAAGTATGAATGAATAAATGAACTTCTTACCTCCAATCATTATTTCTTTTCCAATGAGAACCCTTGGTCTAGATTCATCTTTCTAACACATCATTGTAATACTCTGGTTTCTCTTCAGAACGCACACATTTTTTCACCGTTTACTAAAATGTCATCATTCCTCTCACTTTACTGAATACATTCCAGGTTTGGTGGTAAGCTAGAACCAGCTCATATTGCTTTACAAGAGCTGATCATTGAATTTTCAGGAATTTTGTGAGCCAACTGACATTATATTGGTAGTTTGAAATTAGCCACGATAGGAGTATTGACACCACAGAAATTGCCAGAGAGCACAATGTTAAACCTAGCAGCCAATGTTCATTATCGCACCACACAAAACCACGAGAGCTCCGCTTGTGTTTCGTAAATGTAGAAAATGCTCGGTTTGGTCTTGGAGTCCCTTCGTTATTTAGATTTATCTTATGAATTAAAAATTTTTTCTGTGCACACTGCTATAACCATCCAGGGTATTTCAACTGCCCTCACTGCCCCATCCCCCAACAACGTGACCTCTTTTATATTTAAATCTCAGCTTCTAGAGCAGGTACTCACCTTTGGAAAATCAGATCATAGCACAGTGCTTGGCAACTAACGACAACAACTAACATTAATCGAGCACATACAGTGTGCCTCGCTTTTATTTTACTTAATCTTCATTATAAGCTTATGAGATACTATTGTCCCTACTTTACAAATGAGGATATCGAAGCTCACAGAAGTTTCCCCTGCAAACATTTTTCACCCCTTAACCTCCATCTCAGTTCATGTCACCACCTTCCAGCCTATTGCTCAAGACCCTAACCTAAGAGTCATCTTATGTTTTTATTTAAGATTTTATTTCTTTATTTGTCAGAGAGAGAGAGAGAGAGAGAGGCAGCAGTAGTCAGAGGTAGAAGCAGACTTCCGCTAAGCAAGGAGCCCGATGTGGGTTTCAATCCCAAGACCCTGGGAACATGACTTGAGCTGAAGGCAGATGTTTAATAACGGAGCCACCCAAGCGCCCAAGAGTCATCTTAAAACAAATTTTTTTTTATCTATTCTTTTTTAGAGAGAGAGAGAGAGCATGGTGGGGGAATGAGGTGTGTAGCAGGAGAAGGAGACGGAGAATCCACAAGCTGACTTACCGCTGGGTGCAGAATCTCATGTGGGGCTAGATCCCAGGACCCTGGGATCATGATGTGTGCTGAAAGCAGATGCTTAACCAACTAAGCTATCCGGGCATCCCAATAAATAAAATGTTAAAAAGAAAATGTTAAGAAGATGTTAATCCTCTGAGTACAACTTTTCCATGATTTCCCAGAGCGACTGGGCCCAAGATGGTGTTACTCCTACCATGCTCCATATCAGCAAACCAAAACTTAACTGTTTCTGTGCTGGGCTCCCAGAAAAGGAAGGCCAAGGTCAATCAATCAATGTTTGTCTGCTCGGTGCTAGTGACCTCACAAGGCTCCAAGACTTCCTTTTGCTCTATGTAAGGAAAAGAACCTTGCTTTCACCAATCAGCCAATCCCTAATATAATTCCTTGTTTCTGCTCGTTGTGGTCTATTTTTTTCTTTTTTTAAGATTTTATTTAGGGGCGCCTGGGTGGCTCAGTGTGTTGGGGCCTCTGCCTTCGGCTCGGGTCGTGATTTCAGGGTCCTGGGATCAAGCCCCGCATCGGGCTCTCTGCTCAGCGGGGAGCCTGCTTCCCCCTCTCTCTCTCTGCCTGCCTCTCTGCCTACTTGTGATCTGTCTATCAAATAAATAAATAAAATCTTTAAAAAAATTATTTATTTATTTGACAGACAGAGATCACAAGTAGGCAG
>NC_081561.1:14607038-14731240 GCF_022355385.1 Mustela nigripes | reverse complement strand
CCTACTTGTGATCTCTGTCTGTCAAATAAATAAATAATTTTTTTAAAGATTTTATTTATTTATTTGATAGACAGATCACAAGTAGGCAGAGAGGCAGGCAGAGAGAGAGAGGGGGAAGCAGGCTCCCCGCTGAGCAGAGAGCCCGATGCGGGGCTTGATCCCAGGACCCTGAAATCACGACCCGAGCCGAAGGCAGAGGCCCCAACACACTGAGCCACCCAGGCGCCCTTCACTGTGGTCTATTAAACTCTCTCCAATTGTACAGCTCCTTGGAGCCCCTTCGTATCTGCTAGATTGTTTGCAGCCAGATTCATGAGCACCTGTCACAGGAATCTCCTTTCTGCCTTTGGTGGGCCATTCCTAGGACCAAGCCTTCAGATTTCCTGCACCTGAGACATTCCTGAAGCACTTAGCCAACCTGCTGCTTTCTTGGCAAGGACCTCTCTGGCCTCTGCCCCAAGCCTTATACATTCCTCTGTTTATTTGCTTCATTGCAGCCTATGTTATCGGGCTACTGTTGGTCTTCTTCCCTGGAATGTAAGTTCTGCAGGTGTAGGGTCCTTGTCTTTCAGGTGGGATGTTGGACACCCAGGGCCTAGAGTAAGTGCCTGGCACATTGCAGGTGCCTAGGCTGATTTAACAAGAGAACAAAACAAAACCAAAAACCGAAAAAATTAAAAACTTGATTAATCAATAAAGGAAAATAAACAATCTGAGACTCTAATCCAAGCTTCAGAACTGAGCTTGTTGGTTAAATGAATGGTCTTTGGTTCTAATCACGGAGTGCCTCTGGGTTTGGTTTGGAGGTGAGCTGGACAGAGAGGTGAAGCAAACTACCTCTGTTGGCCAGCTCCAAGCCCCCTCCAGGAGTCCCGGATGTACATTCATGCGGTGTGATGTTTCCAAAATTTGATGCCCCCACCTTTCACCTGAAGCGTGGAACAGAGTCAGGGAGTGCAGAGGTGACACTCATCAACAGTAGAAACAGTTCAGGGAAGGAGAGTTCATTTCAGTTTTGAAAACTGATTTTCCAAAATTCTCCCTTCTATGGAGAATTAATAACCCAGCAGGACAGAAATTAGAGCTCAAAGGTCAACAGGGAGGGAGGTGACTTGTTTGTCTTTGGGAGGGTTTAGGATGACAAGAATAGTTTAGAATTACATCGCCATTGTTTTTCTCTTTTCTAAGTCATTTTTATTTTGTTTTATTTTGAATTCAAGATCCTGAGACCAGACCTGAGCTGAGATCTAGGGTCAGACGCTCAACCGACTGGGCCTCCCAGGTGCCATGATAACCATTGTTTTTTTCTGAAAGTCCGAAGGCTCAAAAAGTGGGGATTTGGGATATTTTCCCTTTTGGCTAATGTGCTGCTTCTCATGAAACAAGATATTTTGGAAGGGTTTTTTTTTTTTTTTTATATTGTATCTGTGTGTGTGCAACGAAGGTTCATTTCTTGGGTCATAGATGGTGCTACCTGCGTCCATCTCTTTTTATGGAAGCGAAATTGACCTACAATAGTGATTTGAAATTTCTATACGCCGCGAGCTGATGTTTACTGTATTTCGTTTATTGTTACCTTTGCTAATCTTGGAGACTTCCCCTTCCTTTGGGTTTATACCATTAGGATATGGGGGGGGGGGAGGGCAGATTTTAAGGACTTCCCCTTCCCAGCGCCAATTCTTGGAGTTTTTCCTTCAAATGCAAATAAATTATTTACCATTTGAAAAATGTTATAATTAAAGAGAGGGAGGGGCTGTCTCTTAAACCGGAAAGAGACTCGCTTTTTTTTTTTTTTTCTTTCCCCTGTGTGTGGGGGCTCAGAGACCTTTACAGACAGTGCGAAGACCCCTTCAGGAAAGGTGAGCAAAGAGGGTGGGGGGCAGAAAAGAAGCGAAGCTGGATCAAATTATGAGACATCAAATCCCACCCGACTCGACATTAGACAGCTCTTTATGGCAAAATGTTAAGTACTTAATATTTTATTTTCATTGCGGTTCATCCTGCATAGTACCCCAAAGCTATTTGTTCTTAGAACAAATGTGCATATGCTTATTAGATTTAACAATCCGCTGCTTACAGTTAACAAAGGGGTCAGGCTAAACCTGCCTCCTGAGTGAAAAAGCCTCATTTGCACTTGTGGTGACAAAAACATTAGTTCTCAAACCCAAAAGGAAGAGAGGGAGCCGAAGGGATAATACGTGAGTAATGCTGACTCGATCCTTTTGTTCTTTCGTGTCTTTTATGTCTCTGTGCCCCAGTGAGTGTGGACTCTTTCTCCCCATGTGCTTAAATTTGAGAGTGGCGTCTTAACCTAACAAGTTATCGAGATAGTTCCAGAACTTAAGCCAAAGTGAAAAGCTCGCTGCCACCAAGCCTCCCTTCGGTGGCTACCTCTCCTTGGACGTGGCTTTTATCGAGCATTCGATGGCGTAGGCTTCCAGAAGGGAAAATGACTGAGCCAAAAATTAGTGTTATTCGATTCATTCTGCTGATTCTCATCTGTTCGGAAGGAAATTTGATTTATTTTCCCAGACCAGTACTAATTTTTGGATTCCCTCTTAAAGAAAAAAAAAAAAAAAAAAAAAAAAAAGAATGTTTTTGGGGGCCAAGATCTGAATCATGAGTTTTGTAGGAGGTGGGCCAACCAACGCAGTTGACTAACTGGGCTGTGCTTCTTTTGCTCTTCCAACCACCTTCCAGCAGCCAGCCTTTCTCTGGGGATGTGCGGGTGAAAGTCAGAGGCGGAGGCTCTTTTCCAGTTGATGAAATGCTTCGTCATTGCTGTCATCATCGCCAGGCGGGGGGTGGGGTGGGGTGTCGGGTTTGGGGGGAGATGCATCTTCAGTAATAAGGCATGACTGTAATTCCTCACCCTCTGGCTATTATTAATCATGATTCATTTCATGAAAGAGGGAATAAAAGCCTCTGTAGACCCAAAGCACATCTAAACTGAGAGGATTTCAGGTTCGGGCATGTGAGGCCTTTCCGAGTATGAAGGCGGGAAATGAGTGCGTGGTACGGGAGGGAGGTCCGACTGCAGCCCACGAGAGAGCCAGGTCGGTGTCTTGCCTGGGAGAGGCCTTCTGATCATGAGAAAACAAACTCACCCCTTTCCAACTCTCCATTCACAATCTGAATTGATTTAGTATTCCTCAGTGATGTTATTCGCCCTTTTTTTTCTCCTTAGAAAACAAGACATGCCCAAGTGCCTTGGGCTGTATGCCTCGTCCCAGTTTAGGCTGGAATCCTTTGGGGATTATTCACCCTTGCTAAGGAATAACTCCTAGGTTGCAGCTGGAGGGCTCTTCGAGATCATCTCACGTACCCCCTCAGCTCCAAGATGAGGAGAGGAAACAAGACCAACGAGGTTTAGAAGAGCTGCTCAGGAATCCGCCCACCTGGCCGCGGAGCTGGGCCTCGCACCCAGGGCTTTTGGCTCCTAGGCTTGTGTTTTTTCCCACTGCAACAGAACTTCAGCTGTGCGTGGGCTCTGGAAGGTTCTCGAGTCCCGCTGGGGCTCAGGAAGAGGGGTGCCTGATTACGACTAGAGACAGCCTGGCTCTCGGGATACAGCTTGTGTGCTCAGAGGCCAGGCTTTGCAGATGCAGAGGACCGGGCTTCAAACGGGGACCCTGCCCCTGCTTGACTGCATAGTCTTGGGCAAACTTTACCTCTAGGGAAACGAAAAACCAGAAAATCTTTGCTTCCTCATCTGTCAGATGGGTCCAATAACATTACCAACAAGCTGTGGCTGCTGTGAAAATCAAGGCAGCACCTGGAGTGGGGGTCGTGTGTCATTAGCCCTGGGCAAACACAGCCTTGTATTGCTGTTGTTATTAATTATTAATTTACTTCCATTTACTGGTAAAGACTCAAAGGCTCTGGAAGGTTAAGAAACTTGCCTAAGGTCTCTGGGTACTAATCAAGTGGGGTCACAATTTGCACCCACTCAGTTTTGAGTCCAGTGCTGGCGATCTTTCTGTTGGCCAACCAGGGGACCCCATCCCTTCCTGGAGCCCCAGGAGCCCAACGGCCTCTTCATCGAAGCTCTGTAGTTCTGTCAGAGCGATCAGAGCCAGGAGAACCCTTCATTGTGGGGTGCAGGAGGGAGAAATCAGAAGCCTTTATTTCACTCCACAAACTCCTCTGCCTCTTCCCTATCAACGACTTTCCCCTGCATCCGGTCTCAGACAAAGAACTAAGCCTAATAAAGGTAGAACTCGTAATTGTCGTTTCGGAGCAATGACACCATAACGTTAGCCTGCCCTTCCTGCGAGAGCTCTCCTGGTACACACCTCTTCACCCCCACACATCTGCACATCTTCTTGCTTTATATTTGTTCTTCCATCTGCCTTGCGAAGCTCTTTCGTCCCGTGTGAGTGTTCTTGCGGGTCTGTCCTCCTGCTGACCCTGAATTTCCAGAAGGAGGCAGCTGCTCAGCTGCGGCTCAGCCCTCTGGCTATACTTTGAGCCTCAGAGAGACAAGCAGGTACATGATTTTCTGCCGAGTTACAAATCGGGAGACATGAAGGAGTAACTTGGGCTGTATGGGTTATGCAGCACGGCTCTGTGGGGCTTGGTTGTCTTCCTGTGCTTTGGCTCAAAGGAAATTATCAATGTTATTAAGCATTTGTTATATATTCTGTCTCTTGGGAATTTTATTTAGACCCCCGATACATACAGGATCTGTCTGGCCCGAAGTCAGAATGTCAGTCTCACTTTCCGATGATTCTCACTGTGCCAGACACCATCAAAGGCCCTTTACATGCATCTGTTTCAGAAGTTTCAAGGTAGCCATGATGCTCCCGTGTCACTTAAGAGCAAACAGGATCAGAGGGGTTAAGCAACTGGCGTTAAGATCACACAGCTAGGCACCACGCTCTACAGCTTTGGGAAGAAATGGACTTATGATACCCTGAACCTTTAAAGATAGATTTAAAAAAAAATTTTTTTAATTTTTTAAAAGATTTTATTTATTTATTTGACAGAGATCACAAGCTGGCAGAGAGAGAGGAAGGGAAGCAGGCTCCCTGCCGAGCAGAGAGCCCAATGCGGGGCTCGATCCCAGGACCCTGGGATCATGACCTGAGCCGAAGGTAGAGGCTTTAACCCACTGAGCCACCCAGGTGCCCCTAAAGATAGATATTAAGGCTATTTAATATACATTGTATCCTCAAAGTAATTTAGTGAGACAATTTAGTAAAAATGTCCTTCCCTTTTGACTCCTTTTTCTCCTCTCCTAACTACCCCTTTCAAGGCCAAATTGCTAAAATTAGTGCCCATTCCCTTACAACCCATTCTGTCTGTAGCATGCTTCCATTGGACTTCCATGCCCGTCTTGTCACAGAACCTGCTCCTGTCACTGTCCCCAGTGACCTCCATGGTGACAGATCACTGGTCCTTCCTTCCTACCTCACTGTTGTCAGGTTTTTAAGGAATATTTGATCTCTGTTGATCCTTCCTACCTCCTCCTCCTCCTTTTTTTTTTTTTTAAGCTTTTATTTATTCACTTGACAGAGAGTGAGCTCAAGTAGGCAGAGTGGCAGGCAGAGGCAGAGGGAGAAGCTGGCTCCCTGCTGAGCAGAGATTCCCGATGCGGGGCTCGATCCCAGGACCCTGGGATCACGACCTGAGCCGAGGGCTGATGCTTAACCGACTGAGCCACCCAGGCGTCCCCTCCCTCCTTCTTGAAAGAATCTCCTCCTTTGGTTGTTGCGGCCCCACACACTCTCCATACTTTCCTTCTACCTCCTTTGTCACCGCTCGGTCTCCTTCCTGGGTCCTTATCTGCTGGTGGCACACATCACCAGCTGTTGATGCAACAGCCATTCCTTCCTTCTGCCTTACGGATCAAACCCCCAGTGTTATTCAGGGCAGCAAAGTGCCCAGCTAAAAATACTGCCTTTTCTGGACTGCCTTGGTGTTACAGGTGGATGGATATGTGTCAGTTCTGGCCATCGAAGAAGTCAGTTGAGTAGAGTCTTCTGGGACAGCTTTCATTTCTTGAGAAAAAGGAGCCGATTTGTCCCATGCCACTCCTCCTTTCTACCTGAATTGTGGTTGCATGTCCAAAGGTGCAACACCTGTCTTGTGACCAGGAAGCCAAGCTCGAGGATAGAGACCTACATGTCAAGACAGCAGAAGAGGACGATCAAAGAACTTGGGTCCCCAGAAGTATAACTGATCAGCTGTGCCATCTTGGGTTGCTCAGCTCCAGATTTCATGTTATGTGAGAAGAATACTCCCCTGTCTGTTTTAGACACCTGACCAATATTTTCTTTATTTGCCATTAAATACATTCTTACTTGGATGCCTGGGTGGCTAGGTTGGTTAAATGTCTCCCTTCAGCTGAGGTCATGATCCCAGGGTTCTGGGATCGAGCCCTGTTCCGGCTCCCTGCTCAGTGGGGAGTCTGCTTCTCCTTCTTCCCCTCCTCCCACTTCCCCTGCTTGTGCTTGATCTCTCTCTCAAATAACTAAAATCTTTAAAAATAAATAACTAAATACATTCTGACTTGACACATTACTTGGCCTCTGAATATGGGAAACACCCAGGATTTAGTTGTTAGACCCTCTTCTTTTATCTTTCTAATGACATCTAGACACATGGAGAAGGAAGCTCTCAGTAAGCAACTTTATGCATTCCGTCAGCTTTAAATAATAATTGTGTCCTAATGATATCCAAATTTATACCTCTAGCCCAAACTTGTTTTAGTGAGATTCCTAGGTGTTGTTGATTCTTCCACGTGACTCTGGTACAAAGTGAAGCCCTGTATTTCCTGCCTCTTAAATATGTTCAGAATCTAGTTACTTCCCTCCATCCTCAGGGGTACCTCTTAGGAACAAGGCACAGAAAAGGGAAAGCATTTGCCCTTACACAGAAATGTTCCATAAACATGACTCCCAGAGATGTCCACATAAATATGACTCTTCTAGGAGATACTTACTCAGGCAAACAACTTGATTGTTCCTTACAAGAACTTCCAGAAAGATCCATCAAATTTTCTATATAAAACATCAATAGACATTTTATGCCTCAAAATTCTTGGAGCCACCTTGCCTTAAAATTCTCCCCCAGTGGGGCCCCTGGCTGGCTCAGTTGGTAGAGCGTGCAACTCCTGACTCAGGGTTCGAGTCCCAGGTTGGATGTGGAGATTACTTAAAAATTAGATTTTAAAGGGGCACCTGGGTGGCTCATTGGGTTAAAGCCTCTGCCTTCCTCTCAGATCATGATCCTAGGGTCCTGGGATCGAGCCCCGAATCGGGCTGTCAGCAGGGAGCCTGCTTCCTCCTCTCTCTCTGCCTGCCTCTCTGCCTACTTGTGATCTCTGTCAAATAAATAAATAAAATCTTAAAAAAAAAAAAAGATCTTAAAAAAAAAATTCTCCTTTTGCTAGTTCCAACAATTGTAAGCTGTTGTATCATGATCTTTATCTGATTCTAATCAAGCCTCCACGCTTAAAACCCTGCCCTAAACCAGACTTCAAATTCTCAGTGAAATTCTACCTTGCCTTCTTCTAAGACACTGCCAACATTTTGTTCTGCTTTACTGCAGAAAGCAATAAACTCAGCTTTGTCCTGTCAACAGGTTACGCTGGGAAGTCAGCTTTGGACAGTATCATCACCCTCTCACCAGCACCACCACAATAATTTCTTTTTTGGTCCCCATTTCCACTCTCGCTATACTCAAATCTAGTCCCCAAGTTGCAGCCAGAGTGATCTTATTAAAAAACAATTGGAGCTCATTGTCCCTCTGCCTTAGACTCCCTATCAGAGGCATCCTCACCTCTTAGTAACTTCTGAGTTCAGCTGTGGCTGGGAGGGACAGCCCCTGTTGGGCTTCCAGAAGACTCATCACACCGGGGCCACCTGCTGTGCACAGCTGGGTGGAGGGGATCTTGGCTGGGGAATCCTCCTGAGGCAAGGATTAAACAGTCCCACCTCTAGTCTGTCAGGATGAGAATTCTGAGAGGCTTGCTTTATGCTTTTGGGGAAGTGGAGGATGAAACCCTTAAGTGCAAACCTTATGCATTGCTTTTTCCTCCTCCCCTGTCTTGATCGCTTCTCTTTCCTGGGATCCTTCCAAATAAACTACCTGCACATATATTTTTATTTCAGGCTCTGTTTTCTCAGGGAACCCAAGCTAAAGGACCCTTCCTTGGCCTTCCCTTTCACTTGGAGTAATCTGCACTCTGCTGACAAATCACTGATTAGCTTTGACCTTACGTAACTCCACTCTTGACTCTGCAGGCACGTTGGTTCCCTCCTACTTTCTTGAATATATAAAAATAAAAATGCCAACAAAGGACAGCAGAATATGCCACCCTGAAATATGCCTCTTTGGGATAAGGATTATTCTGAGCTAATTACCTTTGAGAAAAAGCAGACACAGGAGAAGCTCTAAAAACAGTAGAATTCACCCTTTTGTAAGAGAAATTTACATTTATAAGGGATAGCATCATTTGTAGGGTAGTTCACCGTCTGTACCAGGAAGAGACGTCTGTACCAGGAAGAGACGAGTGATGCTAAATTACAAGAAACTCTGATCAATGGAGAAGGGGCCAGACCTAGAAGTAGAAGCTTATTGTCCTCTTCTTGCTAACCTCTGGTAATAAAGAAACAACAGGGGCACCTGGATGGCTCAGTCAGTTAAGGCTCACGTCATGGTCCCTCGGTCCTGGGACCTGCTCAGTGGAGAGCCTGCTTCTCCCTCTTCTTCCTGTTTGTGCTCTTTCTGGCTATCTCTGGCACTATCTCTGTCTCTCTCTCAAATAAATAAATAAAAACCTTAAAAAACAACAACAAAACCAACAGATTCAAAACAGAGTCACTTGTGCTAAACCCCACATCAGTAAACCAAGACTTGATACCTGTCCTAATTGCAGTTTCTGCCTTTCCTTGGAATGTGACCTTTAAGCAGTCCATTTGAAATTACCAGGTCAGCACTGGTGAGATAATCTGCCTGTTAGGACCCCTGTCTTCCCCCTAAGGGTGGAGACCTTACTTGAAACAATCTGCTCTGCTATAGTAATGTTCTTGCCTTTCCTCCTTTTGCCTATGCAGATCTTCCAAAACTAAGATGGGGTTACAGCCAGATAAACCTTTCATAAATTCAAAAATGCCTTTTTTTTTAAAGATTTTATTTATTTGACAGACAGAGATCACAAGTAGGCAGAGAAGCAGGCAGAGAGAGAGAGGGAAGCAGGCTCCCTGCTGAGCAGAGACGCCAATGCGGGGCTCAATCCCAGGACCCTGAGATCATGACCTGAGCCGAAGGCAGAGGCTTAACCCACTGAGCCACCCAGGTGCCCCTCAAAAATGCCTTTAATACACCTAAAATACTAAACATCATAGCTCAGGCTAGCTTACATTAAATGTACTCCAAACACAAATTAGCTTATAGTTGGGCAAAATCATCTAACACAAGGCCTACTCGATAATAATGTGTTGAATGGCTCATGTAATCTACTGAATGCTGTACTGAAGGTGAAAAACAGGATGGTTGTATGGGTACAGAATGGTTAGTGGTGTATGGGTTGTACATCTAGTGATCTCACGGCCGACTGGGGGCTGAGGCCTGCTGGTACTGCCCTGTAGCACAGGAGATTATCATTTCACATATCACTAACCCAGGAAAAGATCCAAATTAAAAATCTGAAGTATGGTTTCTAGTGAATGAACATAGTTTTCATACCATTGTTAAGTAAAAAACTCCCAAGTTGCACCATCGTGAGTCAGGGACTATCCATAAATGTCTTCTATTTTGTACAGCTCCTCAGAACTTCTTTCTTTCCGCTAAGATGGGATGTTACCCAATTCATGAGTCATTAAATAAAAGCTAGTTAGGTCTTTAGACTGTCTCAGGTGAATTTTGTTGTTTTAACAGATTTGGTGGCATTGGTGGGATGAAAGACTTCTGTCTTTGGCTTATGGACAATGAGAAGTACACATGTGTACTTCAGTGAACCCTTTGAGTTCTGTCCTTCTCACCATTTCTGAAGTCCAGGGGTAAGTTTCTCTTAGTTTTGAATTCCACTCTCTTTGTGTCAAGCTTCACTTGAACTGGCTTTGCAGTCCAGGCAGGTCAGCTTGAGCTAGCAGAGTTTCATGAGAAACACAAATCCCCAGGCCTTGGTTCAGTCTATAATTCTCCAATTTGAGTGCAAACCCCCAGCCCTTGGTTTTGTCCCCAGATCACATGTTAGGAGTTGCTGGTGGTTTAGGTTTCATTCCTGATTTGTCTGGAATCAGTCTGCAATCCTCATTTTTGGGGTCTTCTGGTTCAGTCTTTTCCTGTGCCAGGATCCATATTGACAATTGTTGGCACTATGCAGAGGGCATTCTCTTAGCCAGGCCACAGTAATATCCCTTGGTCACATCTGGTGATTTAAGGTGCACATGCTTGTCTTGTTTTGTGTGGATAAAGGCTATCATGTAAGGGAATCTCAGAAGCCAATAAGCTGCAAAACTTGATGGTCATGAGTTGAACACTTAAAAGCTAAGAGAGCACTAACCACTTCATTCTAACACTCTCATGTTAGGATAAGCTGGTCACGGAATGCGTCAGACTGGCACTAGGTCACCTGTCAACCTCAGGAAAATGTGATGCAGTGAGGTACACTGTAAAACATCACACAATCTCCAGCCTAATGGCACATCCCTGTTAGGAATTAGTTTGGCTCCAAGAGACCCAAAGGCTTAGCTAAAAAAGAATGAGTAAGTTCCAAAGAGTCAAGGGCACCACCTTCAGTCCCCTCCCTGCCTATTTTATATCCAAGAACTATGGTTCTAGAAGCTATAAATACAAAAAAATGGCAAAAATTAAAGACACAAATGTTATTTAGAACAATACCTAGGCCTCCCTCATTACACCCCCTAGGGGTTTATCATCAAAACGTGAACCCAGGGGTTGATGTCTCAATTGTAATCAAGTGGAAAAGAATCGAGTATAATCACTGGATAAGAGACTGTCCTCAAGGACTCTACACAAATTCTTCAACATCAACATCGAATGCTTTTCTATCTCCCCCAGAGAAGAACTCCCATGTAGCCTCCTCCTGGAATTAATGAGACTCTGAGGGATTCTATGGGAAGCTGAGCCACAGGAAACAAAAATTAAAATCAATGACTACTAATTCTGGTATATATCAGATGTTGCAGAGGGGATACTGGGAAAACTGGCAGAACCCAGTGAAGAATGAGAAAGGTAATTTCTACCAGAAAGTCAGCTCTCCCAAATTTGTCTGTAGTGCCCAGTCAAGAGAGGAAATTAAAATTATTGGGGTGCCTGGCTGGTTCAGTTGGTAGAGCATTCACTCAATTTCAGGGTCATGAGTTCAACCCCTGTGTTGGGCATGTAGCTTACTTTAAAAAAAATTTCACATGTCTCTTCCTTCCAAATCCAGACCCACTGATGCCTTTTCTCTCAGGTATAACAATTGCCTTCATGCTTGTCTCATCTTGTGTCCTAAGAACATGTTTGGCTTTCTGCCTTCCTGGGACATGTAGGTTGCCAGTTCTTTGTTTTGGCTATCTTTGGGAGTGACACTGGATTGTGGGAAGGTAGTATCCTTCGCACTGTCTTTGGGGACCCATCCCTCTTACATCCAAGATGGTTGTTCAATACTGCTTGAAAACTGACTAGTTCTTTCTCCCCCCTACATTAAAATAAAACTATATACCCAAAAGGAAAGACAAGTCCTCTACAGCTTTTGTGGAGGGATTCCACATTCCAAAAACATTCTAACCATAAGACATACTGAAACATTCCAAAGAAGCAGCTCTAAATCCAGAATGTAGAAATCTTTTGATTTCCATCTTAGTTGGAAATCTCCCTGATATACAAAGTGAACTGAAGGCAAGAAGGTTGGATGCATAGATCAACCTATGATATTTAAGTTGCAATGCAATTCCATAAGGAATGAGAAGCAACTGTATTGATCCTATAAATCTTTGCAAGATCAGAAATGCAGCTCTGGAAAATTAAAAGTCTACCTATCCTTTTTAACAATTAGCCTCTCTATTCATCTCAAAAGGCTTGTAGAAATTCTAGCTTAGGAAACAAAAGTCCTTGAAGCACTGTGTATTCTTTCCCCTTGGCTTTGAGATGTAAATGTTCTACCTGGTTTTCTCTAAGAACCCAATTTCATTTGGGCTATCTGCTTGAAATGCAAACTTCAGAGATGATTCCTATCAGAAGAAAAACTGGAAGGGGCAAAGGTTTTTTGAAGTTTAGGAGAATGAAAAAACCTTAAGTGTCTTCTTCACAAATACTGGTAAAAAGCTTTAGCCATCTAGGCAGACAGTCTTAACTTAACCCATTTTCCAGAAACTCAGTTTGGATCCAAAAAAAATTTTTTTGTAACTAGTGAGTTTTGTATTACTGCACCTGATTCATGGCTTAAATTTTAAAATAGAAGGTTAGGGTCTCTGTGTCTATCTGCATGTTTGTATGTGTCTATGTGTGTATGTTACAGATATATGATAATTTTCTACCTCCAGAGGGTATTGTTGAAATTAATTTGTAAAAGAGCACTATTTAATTGACTTAAAGAAAATTAAATGCTTATATGAATTAAATATTCCTAAAATTCTCAGAAATAAAATAGAAACTAAACCAAATGTTTTTCAAGCTCATGTGATCTGAGATAATCTTTGGTAAATAACAGCTAGTTTAAATTTGAATTAAAATGGGAAGTCTTCTGAAATGTCAGCATCAAAAGTGATATAAATGTACAATGTTTATTCTACCTTGTTTTACTAGTCAAATAATTGCATCTTGTTCCTGTTTCAAAATGCCAGCAAGAAAAAGTTGGTATGATAAAATTTTCATAAATAATCTAAACGTAATTGTTGAGAACAGTGAATTAAATAAATTTAAGTGGGACAAATCTTTTTAGGTAAACTTTTTAAGTTTTTCCCAAATTGTTTTGGTGACCTGAAACCTTAACGCTTTGCTATGTTAAATTAAGTGATGGATAAGTCACTAAATATCTAGGTCTTTTTCAAGTAAGATAAAATATGGAAACATTAGTAAAAATAGGTTTATTTACTTTTGGTTTCCTTTACAGACAGACTAAAGATATTTGGGTCTCTTGTTAAATGTTTTGTGCCACAATGGAAACTTGACTATGAGGAATAAATACTTTTAGAAATTATAAAATAATTCATAAACTTGTCAGTAACAGATCATTCATAATTGTTTAAGGCTACTAGAAATAATAAGGGAAACATCTTTGTATGCAAGGTATATAGGATGTGTCTTTTCAGTAAAAGGTCATGAGGAGTGGAGGTACATTTTGTTAAGGGAGAAGAAAATAATTTTGTCTTCAAACGAGACAGGTTATTTCAGAATGGGAAAGAGGAAAAATATAGGACCAAATCTGATTGGGAAAAAAAATAAAAAGCTGTACAAGATTTGTGAAAGAGGAATCTTGGGAAAAGAATTTTATGTGTAGATGACTGAGATTAAAATGAACTTATTTGAGTAAAAAAAAAAGTATTAATATCAAAAGTAATCTCGTTCAAAATTAGAATTTAGTTTTTTTTCTGTTAAAAGAACTAGGTTTTCTTGGACTATTGGTCTACTCTTCGTAAGATATTGTGACAGAGGTTTCTTTACTTTTAAGGTAATCTACTTAGAATGAAAAATCTCGTGTTTTATCAAAATATTTCCTGTGCTTTGTGTTATCTTTATCGTCAGGTTTTTGAACTTAAGAGAACTGAGTCCTCTCAATATTAAGAGCTAAGTTTTGTGCACAACTTTGTAATTCTATATTTGCCTTTGAAATCCTTTACTGTCATTTGGGTCAAACAGATAATTGATAATTATTGTTTTATAATAATCTGTGGTCCTATTTAATAAAGTATCTATACCTTTTGATATTTCTGAAAAACTTCTCAAAATCAAATACTAAATGAAGTTTTTTTGACTTTGGACTAACCTTGGGAATTTCCAGAGCATTCCTAGAACTTCTGAAAAGATTTATTCTATCTCTTTAATAAAATGATATTAAAGAAGGTTTATTTGATATGTTAAATTACCTGGGAACACTGTCAAATAAGAGTACTAAGTCTTCTTTTTATTCCATTTATATAGGAATATAAATGTCCTGCTGCTTTATAAGGAACTCGCATCAGATTTTTTTTTTTAAAGATTTTATTTATTTATTTGACAGAGAGAAATCACAAGTAGACGGAGAGGCAGGCAGAGAGAGAGGGAAGCAGGCTCCCTACTGAGCAGAGAGCCCGATGCGGGACTCAATCCTAGGACCCCGAGATCATGACATGAGCCGAAGGCAGCGGCTTAACCCACTGAGCCACCCAGGCACCCCTCGCATCAGATTTTTAACCATGGCCAATTCTAAGGGTTTTTTTTTTTCCATTTTTTGATTTTTTTTGTCATTTACAGTTATTTATTTATTTATTTTAAAGATTTTATTTATTTATTTCACAGAGAGAGATCATAAGTAGGCAGAGAGGCAGGCAGAGAGAGAGGGAAGCAGGCTCCCTGCTGAGCAGAGAGCTCTATGCAAGACTCGATCCGAGGACCCTGAGATCATGACCGGAGCTGAAGGCACTGGAGCCACCCAGGCGCCCTATAGTTACTGTTTTACTCAGATGCTTTTTGCAAAAGCGTCCTGGCAAAAGTGTTTCATCTTTAGGAGATTCATGGAAAGGACTTTGACAACTATAGCTTTTTGATAACTTTAAAATCATAACACTTAACTGGTTAAGAAAATCCAGAATTAATGGAAAGAGCTGGATTCAAGCAGAAGTATTAATTACATGGGTCTAAATGAACTGAGGAGGATGGTTATAATTTTTTTATGACCTTTTGTTTAAAACATTACTGGTTTCTCTATGTTTTGTTTTCCCAGATTTAAGGAAACCTTTTCTCTTAAACTATCTATGATGTACAGCAATTTGGTAAAGCATACCTTTGTAAGCAAAGATAGAACATTTACTTTTTGCCCCACTTGATCCCTCCAGAATTGAGAAACTCTTGAGTAGTCTTTGTTGGGGGGGGGGGGGTAAATATGTATTTGAGAGAGAGAGAATACAAGCAGGGGGAATGGCAGAGGGAGAGGGAAAAGCAAGCTCATGACCCAAGCCCAAGGCAGACGCCCAACCAACTGAGCCACCCAGGTGCCCCCTAAGTACTCTTTTCATGGCAATATAGTTAGTTATTTACACAAGTTCAATAAGAGTGTGTTCTCCCTTTGTAACAGGGCATAATCGGAAACATTGGCTATCCCACCATGGCTTTGACTAGAATGTCACACTTAAGAGAGATATATACACAGACTCAGATATGACCAGATACTTTTAAGGAACCTGGATTCCTCACAAAAATTTCCAGCAAAGTAATCTTAAAAAGAGCTCATATGGAGGGCACCTGATTGGCACAGTTGGCTAAGCATCTGATTCTTGATTTTAGCTTGGGTCATGATCTCAGGGTCGTGAGACTGAGCCCTGTGTTGGACTCTATGCTCAGCAGGGAGTCTGCTTGGGACTCTCTCTCTCTTCTCCCTCAGTCCCTCCCCTCTCCATCTCTCTCTAAATAAATAAATCTTTTTTTTTTTAAGATTTTATTTATTGGACAGAAAGAGGGGGAGGAAGTGAGCACAAGCAGGGGGAGCGGCAGAGGGAGAGGGAGATGCAGGTTCCCAATAAGCAGGAAGGCCAACATAGGACTGACATGGGACCCTGGGATCATGACTTCAGCTGAAGGCAGATGCTCAACTGACTGAGCTACCCAGGTGCCCCTCGAAATAAATAAATCTTATTTTTTAAAAAAGAGTTTATATGGTCAATCACTATTCATGTTATACTTATGTAAATAATCAAGCCAAGTTTATTGCAAACCAATTAGTTTTACTGTGATTATCTTTGGAAAAAATAATGGAGGTAATCATTTGTACCTTTGTGGACAGTAGATTCTAATCCTGTTAATTGTCTTTGAGGTTCTGTTATATACCTGTAAACAGGACTAGATCTGGAATTCTAGTTTCCTCAACTATCTGGCTATGAGTCTCCAAACTAATATTTCTAATTTTCTTCCACCCTTCTGACTTTCTTTCTGATTTTGTTTTTTTCACTAAGAACAAAGATTATCCTTGAGTCTTCCTTGAAGGGACTACACCAGGTTCTCCTTGCTACCAGATTGCAGCAAAACTGCACAGACTTGAGCCTTGCACACACACTTCACAGTTAAAGAAGGCCCCCCCTGACAGCTGGTTTCATGCACAGGCTGGAGACCTCTAAAGCAAATTGATGAGGAAGGAGAGTAGCTGAGCTGATGTAGACTACTTCTGCCCAAGAACTCCTATTTTATTTTTATTTTTTTTTTAAGATTTTATTTATTTATTTGACAGACAGAGATCACAAGTAGGCAGAGAGGCAGGCAGAGAGAGAGAGAGAGAGAGAGAAGGAAGCAGGCTTCCTGCGGAGCAGGGAGCCCGATGCGGGGCTCGATTCCAGGAGCCTGAGATCATGACCCGAACCGAAGGCAGCAGCCCAAACCACTGAGCCACCCAGGCGCCCCAAGAACTCCTACTTTAAATAAACATGAGACCGTTTCTTTTTTTCCTTCTATTCTTTTCTCTGTCATTGGCCTCGAAAGATAACACCATCATTGGCATCTCCCAGACCACTGCTAAGGGGAGAAACTCTTCAGACTTCTGGCTTTATCATCAAAAACTCCAATCTGTCCATTAACCATTCCATGTAGCAGAAGTGGTTTGTGCCTGAACAGGATTTATTTTTGTCTGTGGTGGTGATCATCCTCCTTGGGCTTTTGATGCCTAGATGGCTAGTACACCAAGTAGATTCTCTTAGGTTATCCAACTGTGCCCCTAACTTTTACCTTGTTGCCTGACTCCCCCGAATTTATATTGTCAGGTTACAAAGGAACTACCAGGAGGCTTTCATGATTCAGAATTCACTTTCTTTGGCATGGCCCTACTTTCCCAGTTAGGAGTAAATGTAAATGAGGCTATAATTAGAAATCTCTCCTTAACTATTGAAAATATCACAGAGACTGCTGTTAAAGCAATAGCTGGCCAGCAAAACTTCTTAGATTCTCAGGAATAGCTCTTTATTATCATTATTATTATTTTTAGAAAGACTTTATTTTTAAGCAATCTCTACCCTGCTCTTGATTATCTTTTAGCTAAGCAAGGAGGTGTCTGTGCTGTGCTCACCAGCACTTGCAGTACCTGGATTAACACTCTTGGGCAGCTGAACCTGTTACTTAAGATCATTGAACGAGCCACTTAGCTTAAAAAGGTGACACTTTCTTTTTTCTTTTCTTTTTTTTTTAAAGATTTTATTTATTTTATTTGAGAGAGAGACAGTGTGAGAGCGCATGAGCGAGGAGAAGGTCAGAGAGAGAAGCAGACTCCCCGTGGAGCTCGGAGCCGGATGCGGGGCTCGATCCCAGGACTCCAGGATCACAACCTGAGCCAAAGGCAGTCGTCCAACCAACTGAGCCACCCAGGTGTCCCAAAGGTGACTCTTTCAACAGGATCTTATAACTTACTTGATTTTGATTGGCTTGGGTCTTGGGGACCATGAAGGACACTCCAAACACTGGGAATTATTCTGCTTATAATAATCATCGTAGTCTCCTGTTGCACTGTGTTCTCTCAAAAGCTTTAAATGGATGTTTGGAACCACCAACCACCAAGCAAATGATCTTCCTAAGAGTGGAATGTCAGGAAGGAAATAGAGAAGGTAACTGACTTAAAAAATGTGAACCCCAAGGTGTGACTTCTGCGACTATTACACAGATTCAACCAAAAATGTCCTGACCTGACACAGAAGGTCAGCAAAAACTGTGAGAGTTCAGAGAAGTATCTGGGGCTGGTGCTAATGTCTTAAGTTTTTATCACATCTCTCAGTTAAGCTGAGAGACTGATCAAATGGGGGATTGATGAATTGACTGATTGATTTTTTTTTTTAAGATTTTTATTTATTTATTTGACAGACAGAGATCGTAAGTAGGCAGAGAGGCAGGCAAGGAGAGAGAGGAGGAAGCAGGCTCCCTGCTGAGCAGAGAGCCCTATGCGGGGCTCCATCCCAGGACTCTGGGATCATGACCCGAGCCGAAGGCAGCGGCTTAACCACTGAGCCACCCAGGCGCCCCTGACTGATTGATTTTTAAGGTATTACTATTTTATTTTTTAATTTAAATTCTATTAATTAACATATGTATTACTGGTTTCAGAGACACAGGTCAGTGATTCATCAGTCTTACATAAAACCCAGTGCTCATTACATTATGTGCCCTTCCTAATGTCCATCACCCAGTTACTCCATCCCCAATCCCTTACCCCGCCAGCAAACCTCAGTTTGTTTCCTGTGATTAAAAGTCTTTTATGGTTTATCTCCCTCTCTCATTTCATCTTGTTTTATTTTTTCCTCTCTACCCCTATGATCCTGTTTTCTTTCTTAAATTCCACATATCAGTTGGATTATACAATAATTGTCTTTCTCTGATTGACTTATTTCACTTACTTTAATACCCTCTAGTTCTACCCACATTGTTGCAAATGGGAAGATTTCATTTTTTGATGGCTGAGCAATATTTCATTATATATATAATGGAACGAATACACACACACACACACACACACACATACCCCTCACATCTTCTTTATCCATTCATCTGTTGATGGACATCTGGACTCTATTTTCAACTTTTTGAGGAACCTCCATACTGTTTCCCAGAGTGGCTGCACCAGCTTGCATTCCCACCAACAGTGTAGAAGGGGTCCCCTTTCTCTGCACCCTTGCCAACCTCTGTCATTTCCTGACTTGTTAATTCTAGCCATTCTGACTGGTGTGAGGCAGCATCTCATTGTGGTTTTGATTTGTACTTCTCTGATGCTAAGTGATGTTGAGCATCTTTTCATGTATCTGTTGGCCATGTGTATGTCTTCTTTGCAGAAATATCTGTTCATGTCTTCCACCCATTTCTTGATTGGATTATTTGTTCTTTGGGTGTTGAGTTTGATAAGTTCTTTCTAGATTTTGGATACCAGCCCTTTATCTGCTATGTCTTTTGCACATATCTTCTCTGATTCTTTCAGTTGTCTTTTGGTTTTGTCAACTGTCTCCTTTGCTGTACAAAACCTTTTTATCTTGATGAAGTCCCAATAATTCATTTTTGCTTTTGCTTCCCTTGCTTTTGGAGATGTGTCTAGTAAGAAGTTGTTGTTTGGGGCACCTGGGTGGCTCAGTGGGTTAAAGCCTCTGCCTTCGGCTCGGGTCGTGGTCCCAGGGTCCTGGGATCAAGCCCCGCATCGGGCTCTCTGCTCAGCAGGGAGCCTGCTTCCTCCCCACCCCCCTCTGCCTGCCTCTCCACCTACTTGTGACCTCTGCCTGTTAAATGAATAAATAAAATCTTAAAAAAAAAAAAAAAAGAAGTTGTTGTAGCTGAGGTCACAGAGGTTGCTGCCTGTGTTCTCCTCTAGATTTTGATGGATTCCTGTTTCACATTTAGATCTTTCATCCATTTTGCGTCTATTTTTGTGTATGGTGTAAGGAAACGGTCCAGTTTCATTTTTTGCATGTGGCTGTCCAGTTTTCCCAATATCATTCGTTGAAGAGACTTTTTTCCATTGGAAAAAGGGGGGGGGGCGAAAAAAAAAGAAAAAAGGGCCCAGGTGTTCTTGGCTTGTGGTAGCATAACTCTGATCTTTGCTTCTGCCTCTGTCTTCACTTGGACTTTTTCTATATCTGCCACAGTTTCACTTTTATTATTAAGATATCCATTTTTACCCCCTATAGAAGGATTGGCTTAAATGTAGGAACTGGAAGAATGGGGAAAAAGCCTTTTTCCTCTACTTTGTTAGGGCTAGTACTTAGAGCCTGTGAATGAAACTGATAAAAGATTAACAGGAAAGTAAGTCTTTTTCTCATGCAATGTTGGAAAACTCAGTGGTGAGTAACTCAAAGGGCAGTTAGAATATGGGGCTTATATACCATCTTAACAAAGGGTGATAAATTTATGGGCAAGTGACAAGACAAAGGGAACGGGTTTGGGCTCCTAGCAGTGGTAAATATGTGGGAAGGTAAGTATATGGGGGAAACTAATAGAAGATAAGGGTTATTTTAGGACTTGTCCAGACCCATCACCTTACTGACTTTCTCTCTTTAGTGCTAATGGTTATTTTCCTCCTTCTCATATGGGAAAGGGGAGGGGACACCTTCACAAACGGAAATTTATCACCTGCTTTTAGGCATCTTGGGGGAGGGCAAAGAGCTTTTTCTGTGTTTGCTACTGCTTAAATGATTTGAGCTCAAAACCCGTATGCCAACATCACATATTTTGAGGTGGCATATTCTCAACCCCTTCCAAACAAATCACTTGATGAAGCCCATCAATTATGAGTATGCCTCTGTTTATAGAATTATAAACTCAGCATGAAAGAACTTGAAAAATTCCTACGTACTTATTTTCGAGGTGAAGCAGCTGGGGCTGAGAAGCATACAAAAAAAAAACCCAAAAAACAAACTTTGCTACTTGTGGCACCTGGCTGGCACATAGAGCATGTGACTTGATCTTGGGGTTGTAAGTTCGAGCCCAATGTTGGGCACAGACATTAGTTAAAAAGTAAATCTTAAAAAACAAAAACAAAATCAAAAACCAAAAAAACCCCAAAAGACAACAACCAACTTGCTACTTATTTGTCCTTGTCTCATATCCTTCACAGCTCCTTCTCACTACATACAGAATAAATTCTTAACATGGTACACAGGTTCTTCAGGTTCTGTCTACCTTTCCAAACTCATTTCCTACCTATCCAATCTTCTTTTTTGTTGCTTTTGTAATAGCAAACTCCTGTAATCCCTCTGTGCACACCAAATTATTTTATGTCTCGATGGCTTTGCCCATGCAAGGTCCCCCATGACTAACCCTTCCTCAGGCATCAGCTCCTTCCAGAAGCCTTCTCCAAACCCCAGGTGGCTCTAAATACCCACTGTCCTGCCTTCGTATGACTATGCATCTATTCCATGTAGCCACACTCATTTCTATGAGCCCGGGCCTGGCATAGCATCTGGCACATGGTAGACAGTCCACTAATGTTACTAAGTTAATCTGAATGTTTTTACTCTCATATTATTATTTTTTTTCAAGATTTTATTTATTTATTTGACAGACAGAGATTACAAGTAGGCAAGAGAGGCAGACAGAGAGAGAGAGGAGGAAGCAGGCTCCCTGCAGAGCAGAGAGCCCGATGTGGGGCTTGATCCCAGGACCCTGGGATCATGACCTGAGCTGAAAGCAGAGGCTTTAACCCACTGAGCCACCCAGGTGCCCTCTCATATTATTATTTTAAAGACTTTATTTGACAGGGAGAGAGGAGAGCACCAACAGAGGAATAGACAGAGGGAAAGGGAGAAGCAGGCTCCCTGCTGAGCAGGGAACCTGATGTGGGGCTTGATCCCAGAACCCAGGGACCATGACCTGAGCAAAAGGCAGACACTTAACGGACTGAGCCACCCAGGCACCCCTTTACACTCATATTAATGGAATAACCAGGATGCTTATTATGCTTTATCTACTCCATCATATTGCAGGTTTAGAAATATTTTTGTTCTAAAATGTAATTAAGGGGCACCTGGGTGGCTCAGTGGGTTAAAGCCTCTGCCTTTGGCTCCTATCATGATCCCAGGGTCCTAGGATCGAGCCCCACATCGGGCTCTCTGCTCAGCAGGGAGCCTGCTTCCCTCCCTCTCTCTGACTGACTCTCTGCCTACTTGTGATCTCTGTCAAATAAATACATAAAATCTTTAAAAAAAATGTAATTAATATTACTAAAATCTGTGGGTAGACATTTTCCCTCCTGTTTTTCAGTTATTAGTTTGTCTCTTATTAAAGAAAATGCAATTTCCTTCTTAAACCTACGGACCACTTCATGAGGTTTCTCTTTCATGCATATGTTTCCGGCCATTTCTAATTGACTTGTAACACAGGTCAGTCCTACAAAGCATACATGAAGATGAGGAACATCACAAATTAGTGAAAATGTTTCACTATTTTTTAAAATTTAATTAATTAATTTATTTGACAGAGAGATCACAAGTAGGCAGAGAGGCAGGCAGGAAGAGAGGAGGAAGCAGGCTCCCTGCTGACAGAGAGCCCAACGTGGGGCTAGATCCCAGGACCCTGGGATAATGATCTGAGCCAAAGGCAGAGGCTTTAAGTCACTGAGCCATCCAGGCGCCCCAGGTTTCACTATTTTTTATCATTATTATGAGGACATTATTTCTTCTACTATTTCTCTGAAAGTGGTAGTACAGAGCAGAGAGATCTTATTACAAAATTCCCCTTCTTTTCTCTCTACTCTGTCAGTAACTAGAAGAAGCTAAAACATAAGGGATGAACTTACCCTACCTACTGACAAAAAAAGCACCTAAAATCCCTTCTCAAACACCATCATGCTATCAATTTCTAGAAAATACTTCCTGTTCTGAGACAGGAGAACTATGTCAGCAAGAACACATAAAATAAGCACATGGTCTGAATGCCAAAAAAGAACTGAAATCTTAGTTTAATTTCAAGTAGTTAAATTTTGTTCATATTTTAAGATAACTGCTATTGAAATGCAATTAAAAAAATTAAAAATAAGGTGGGGGCGGTCTGGCTGGCTCAGTCGGTAGAGAATGTGGCTCTTGATCTTGGGGTTGTGTGAGCCCTATAATGAATGTAGAGATTACTTAAAAATGAAGTATTTTAAAAAATTAAAAATAGGTTTAAGATATCTCTAATTTCAAGTAAAGATAGGGAAAACACAACTGGAATCTAGAACTTACAATGTTTGTTTTTGCTATGTATATAGAGTGGCAAGAACACTTTCCCTAACTTGCAACACTCAAAAATTATTCCGAAGGGGTGATTTATTACTATCTTACTTTTAACCATCAACATTAATTCAAATGGTCAAAAATACAACTTTAAAAGTGACATATCAAAGTTCTATCAATTATGGATGATTGAAAAATAATTTTAGAATGAAGAAAATTTTTCTAAATATGTCACAGAGGTTCAGACAAATTCAGAAAAGTTGTTGCAAAGTATGTGACAAATACAAAGCTAAGGGGCGGGCAGAGAGAGGGGGAAGCAGGCTCCCTGCTGAGCAGAGAGCCTTATGCGGGGCTTGATCCCAGGACCCTGAGATCATGACCTGAGCCAATGTCAGAGGCTTAACCCACTGAACAACCCAAGCACCCCTTTTTAAAAGATTTTATTTGTCACAGAGAGAACGTAAGCAGGGGGAGGGGCAGAGGAGAGGAAGAAGCAGGCTCCCAACTGAGCAAGGAGGCCGATGCAGGACTCAATCCCAGGACCCTGAGACCAGCACCCAAGCCGAAGGCAGATGCTTAACCGACTGAGCCACCCAGATGTCCCACAGAACTCTCTACATATCAACAAGAAAAAACACAGAAGAAAAAAAATGGCAAGAGATGTAAGCAGGAAACTCACAAAAGAATAAAAGGAAAAATAATTCATAATAATCACATTTATATACTTATTAGCAAGAGAAATGACTTTAATAATTAAAGAATGCAAATTAAATGGCATTTCTATCATACTGTCAGAGATGAAAAACTGAGATAAGAATGGCAGAGAAATAGAGAAATAAATATCATGTAAAAAAATAATCATCATGTATTTACTGATTGTACTTGAAAATTTTCCCAACTTTCTTATTCCCGGTTGTACAATATAGAACAAAATTTAAAATATGCATTTTCACTGACCCGCAAAACCCACTTACTGTAAATTATTTTATCACAAGTGCAAAGATTGCACAGGAATGTTTATTATATTGTTTTAATTTTTCTTCTGCTTTTTTAATTAAAATTATACATGCACATAATTTTAAGAGTGAAATAGTTCTCCAAGGCTTGTTACTATAAATATCTACCCTTGATCATCCCTACCCATTCCCTTCCCCAGACACTTCCAACATTTTTAGTTGATTATTTCAGTATTCATCTTCATACAATTTTAAGTAATAAGGTATATGTTTACTTCTTGGGTTTTTAGTTTTAGGAATTATCAGTTGATGTCCCAATAGGGATGGAGCCCATAGCTGTTTCAGCCTACCCCAGGACATCCCTGTGCTTCCAGCCTTTATTTCCCTTATCTGATTTTTAACCATCATTTAGTTTGGATCAATAATAAGTATGATTATTAGTAGTATGTAAATCATGACCTAGCCACAGGGTATAATGTGATTAGCTTTTATTCCTTGCAGAAAATTTGCTTCCTCTGTTAATAACTGCCTTTTCTTCCCCTCTTCATTTTCTGTGTACTTAGCCCCACCTCACTGCAAACTTTCTCTCATTTGTGTATGTCAGCAGCTTGAGAGAACCTCACCTGAACCCTTAGGGGGAAATCGGGCAGTGTCCTGAACATGTTGCTGCAGCTACTTCTTACATAGTCAGGCTCTGTCAGAGGAAAGGGCAGTGTTGCAGAGTGGGGGCTGGAGTCCTACTTCCTTGTCCTCTACTTTCCAGCTGGGGAGTTATTTCACCACTGTGCATCTTGGTTTCTTCATCCAAAAGGTGGTGATAACAGCAGCACCTACAAGGTCATTTTACTGTGCAATATTAACGATGAAATGAGTAGCAGTGTTCAGCATGAAGTAAATAATTATTAAGGGCTGTTATTTTAATTATACCATGAGAGTAAAAGTAGTAGGGATTTAGGAGACTAATTTCCATCCAAAAATTTATTAGTTTTTACCTTAATTTTTTTTCCTGATTAAGCAATACATATTCATCAACAGAAATTTTGAAAAGTACACCAAGGTGTCAAAAGTGGGGTACCTGCGTGGCTCAGTCGTTAAGTGGCTGCCTTTGACTCAGGTCATGGGATCGGCTGGGTCCTGGGATGGAGCCATGCATCGGGCTCCTGGCTCGATGGGGAGCCTGCTTCTCCCTCTCCCGCTCCCCCTGCTTGTGTTCCCTCTCTCACTGTGTCTCTGTCAAATAAATACAATCTTCAAAAAATAAAAATAAATTGTCAAGAAGCACAAAAGAAAACTTTTTACAATCTCACTATACAGAGGCAATGCAGTTAACTAGCTGGCATATTTCATATCAGTTTCTTTTTTTTTGTAATTCACATGCTTAGTTATCAAGCTTCCATCATTTTGCATTCTGGTTCGTTTTTGTTGCTTCCCATCAAAAACACCTTCCATATCATTTAAAATCTGTATTAGTATGTTTTTATTTATTTATTTATTTAAAAAGATTTTATTTATTTATCAGAGAGAGAGAGGGGGAGAGAGCAAGCACAGGCAGACAGAATGGCAGGCAGAGGCAGAGGGAGAAGAAGGCTCCCTACTGAGCAAGGAGCCCGATGTAGGATTCGATCCCAGGACCCTGGGATCATGAACTGAGCTGAAGGCAGCTGCTTAACCAACTGAGCCACCCAGGCGTCCCATAAAATCTTTATTAGTATGTTTTTATTTATTTTTTTTATTTTTATTTTTATTTTTTTTTAAGATTTATTTATTTATTTATTTGACAGAGAGAAATCACGAGCAGATGGAGAGGCAGGCAGAGAGAGAGGAAGGGAAGCAGGCTCCCTGCTGAGCAGAGAGCCCGATGCGGGACTCGATCCCAGGACCCTGAGATCATGACCCGAGCCGAAGGCAGCGGCTTAACCCACTGAGCCACCCAGGCGCCCTATTAGTATGTTTTTAAATGAAAGTTCCATAGTATCCTACTGTTCTGCTACAGGGTAGCCAACTACTCCATTTGCCTATGTCTGCGAGGTTTTCCCAGACACAGGACTTTTCTCGGATGTCCAGGACAAATGAGTACTGAGGGGGTTTTCCTCCCTTTACACACCCTTTCAAATGGACAATTAGGGGTCTTTTGTTCCCATTTTAAAAATCTTTATAAATATCACTGATGTGAATTTTTATAGGATTTACTGGTCTTTCAAATTGGTTTTCTAATATTCCTGAGTGCAAAAGATTCTATCTTTTGGCCTAGATTCTTGTTTAACCTATAAGGCCTGGAGCAGTTATTTAAATGCTCAATAAATATGGAACCAACTGAGTGACTTAAACAGTCACTGGCTGTTGTAGGTTGAACTGTATCCCTCAAAAGATATGTTAAAGTCCTGGGGGGCCTGGGTGGCTTACTTGGTTAAGAGTCCAACTCTTGATTTCATCTCAGGCTCCTGAGATGGAGCCCAGTTAGGCTCCGTGCTCAGTGGGGAGTCTGCTTGAAGATTTCTTTCCCTCTCCCCCGCCCCATCACCCCACCCCTCTCAGAAATAAATAAATAATTGGGGGGGGTGCAAAAAAGTGATTTTATTAAAGCACGGGGACAGGACCAGTGGGCAGAAAGAGCTGTTACCATAAACAAATCTTTAAAAGATATACTGAAGTCCTAACCCCTGGCACTTGTGAATGAACCTTATTTGGAAATGGGGTTAGGGTTACATTAATACACTGCAGATGTAAATTAAGATGAGGTCACACTGGCTTAGGGTGGGCCCTAAATCCAGTATGTGTCGTGTCTCTGTAAGAAAAGACCCACAGAAACAGACACCCAGAGAGAACGCCACATAAGGACCACAAAGGGAAGAGGGCCATGTGGTGACTGAGGCAAACCCGACGTCTTAGTCCATTTGGGCTGCTGAAACAAAATACCACGGACAGGGTAGCTTACAGATTCTTTTTTCTTTTCTTTTCTTTTTTTTAATAGATACTTTCCATTTTTTTGGATGACTTTATTTATTTATTTGACAGAAAGAGATCACCAGTAGGCAGAGAGGCAGGCGGGGTGGGGGGGAGTAGGCTCCCCACGAAGCAGAGAACCTGATGCAGGGCTCAATTACAGGACCCTGAGATCAGGACCTGAGCTGAAGGCAGAGGCTCAACCCACTGAGCCACCCAGGCGCCCCATGGATTCTTTTTTCTTACATTCTTAGAGGCTGGAAGTCCGGAGATAAGAGTGCCAGCATGGTTGGCTGAGGGCTCTTCTCCAGGTGACAGAATTCTCACTGTATTCTCACATGGTGGAAGGAGCTGGGGTTCTCTCTGGAGACTCTAATTCCATTCTGAGGGTTCCACTCTCGTGATTTAATTACCTCCCAAAGGCCACACCTACTGATATCATCACCTTTGATGTTAGGATTTCAACATGTATGGACTTAGGCGGGGACTCGAACATTCAGATGGTAGCACCAGAGAACACCAGGAGTGCTAGCAGCTACCGGAAGCTAGGAGAGCGAGCACGGTCCCGCTGACACCTCACTCTCAAACTTCTAGCTTCCAGAACAGTGAGAGAATACATTTCTGTTATTTAAGCCACACAGTTTGTGGTAGTTTGTTAGGGCAGTTCCAGAAAACAAATATAGAGGGGTAGAGGCAGCGCCTGCCTGGCTTAGTCAGTAGAGCAAGCAAGTATTGATCTCAGCGTCATGAGTTTGAGGCCCACATTGCAGGTAGAGTTTACTTAAAACACACACACACACACACACTCATATAGTTTGGGTGCTATGGTGAATAATGGAAGAGAGTAATGTCATAAGCCCAGCAAAATGCACGAGACTGTGTCTAAGCATGATGCTTCCAAATTAGTGTCTTTGACTTGGCAAAAGAAGACCATGGACTGGATGGCTTGTAAGCAACAGTTCTGGGAGCTGGAAAGTCCAAGGTCAAGGTACCGGCAGACTCAGTGTCTGATAGAGTCCCTCTTCTTGTTCCTTCTTACTGTGTCCTCCTCACATGGTGGAAGGGGGGAGGAAGCTCTCCGAGGTCTCTATTATAAGGACATTCATTTCCTTCACGAGGGCTCCACCTTCATGACCTAATCACCTCCTAAAATCCCACCTCCTAAAACCATCATGTTGGAGGTTTGAACATTTGAATTTGGGGAGGGACACAACACATTCAGTCTATAGGAGTTGGTATTTTCTATTCCTTCCTTTGCTCCTAGCCTTTGCTCTAAGACGAGCTTCATGTCTGCCCTAATTTCTGAAGTGCCTTTCCCTGAAACGAGGACAAAAACTAATCAATTTCCCTTATTAGACTTTTTCTTTATTTTTTTCTTTTTTAAGATTTTATTTATTTGTTTGACAGAGAGAGAGCGAGAGAGGTAACACAAGCAGGGGGAGTGGGAGAGGCAGAAGCAGGCTTCCCGCAGAGCAGGGAGCCCGGTGTGGGGCTTGATCCCAGGAACCGGAGCTGAACGCAACTGCTTAATGACTGAGTCAGCCAGGTGACCCCATTATTAGACTTTCTAATATTCCAAAATGATTTATGGCTTCCCCCACTCCGAATGTTCCTTTACATTAGTTATGAAGACTCCCTAAATACTGCTAGTCTTACGGTTTTCTATTTTGGAGTGGCCATAAACTGATGGGTACTGTGGGTATTGGTCCTATTCTAGAAGCTTCTCTTAAGGTAGCAGTGACAGATATTTCTATTCAGATAAATTCTATCAGCACCCTCTTGTTTTCCCTGAGTACATTTGAGAATCCTCATGCTCATATCTTGTATATGGAGCTTTCTTAAATAGAAGACAATATGTTGGGCTTATCTTTAAGACTTCAATGAAGCCGTGTTATTGAAGTGGACAACAGGGGGCTGTTTTTCCTCATGCTTGCTCCGCAATTAATCATCTGTAAACGTCTTGCTCTTCCCTCACCCCACTCTCAGGCTTGGAGACCACCTAGGGTCACTCATTTTGATACTTTTAATCTGGCTACTTGTCTGATATTTATATATAAAGAAATACCATAAAAACACAACTTGACCTCACTTTTGTTGTCTTCCTGAATTTTTTTTAGTAGGATACTAATGCTAGTAGGTGTTCTAAGATGTATGGTCAAGACTTTCGCTCCAGGGATGCCTGGCTTGCCCAGTCAGAACATCATGTGACTCTTGATCTTGGCGTCATGAGTTGAGTCCCATGTTGGGTATAGAGTCTACTTAAGGATTAAAAAAAAGACCTTTGCTCCAGAACATCTGAGAATATAAATCATGTGGGAGCCCATCCTATTACCGTGCTCTCTAAGGATAGATGGAGAGTATAGAACTGTCTTTAGTTGTCTAGTCTACTGTTAAATTACAATTTTGATTAGTAGATCTTCATTGAGTTTTTATCATCTTTATGGGATTTTAAATTGGGGGGTTATTTTTGTTGCAATATTTAAAGAATACTGTTTTGTAACTTTGAAATAGCAGAGCTAGTGATTTAAGTTTGGTGAGAAGGCAGAAGAAACAAAAATACTCAGGAGATATATTAGTTAGTTTTTCTGTTTTGAGAGGACAATCATAGATTAGAGCTCCAATTGTTTAAGGATTCTTGCCATTCTTTGAAACAGCATGTGTTAAACATAAATGATTCTTAGAGACAAAGAAAACATTGTAGAAGGACTAGATGCCAAAAGTACATGGCCTTCTCTGGCAAGGTCAATTACATTTTAAAAGCAACAGAATATTTTGTAACATATGTTCTTCTAATGTACTCCCTGATAGATCCAATCCAGGATGTGAAACCAGAATTTTTTAATAAGCAGCTGAATCATCATTTGCCAGCAAATGGGTCATGTAAAGATTTTCATCCAATCAGCACTGTTGGGAAGATTCCTTTGTCTCTACTGAACAAAATAATAACACCAATCAACAGTACTTTATGTGATGGTCAAGATGCTACTGCTGGGGGTGCCTGGGTGGCTCAGTGGGTTAAAGCCTCTGCCTTCGGCTCAGGTCATGATCTCAGGGTCCTGGGATTGAACCCCGCATCAGGCTCTTTGCTCAGCAGGGAGCCTGCTTCCCCCTCTCTCTCTGCCTGCCTCTCTGCCTGTGATCTCTCTCTCTCTCTGTCAAATAAATAAAATCTTTAAAAAAAAAAAAAAAGATGCTACTCCTGCCCCAGGAGGAACAGGTAAGTAGCACCCATGTACTTAGATGGACACTATCTTCCAAGCTGAACTCAAAGGTAAGATCCTCTCTGTCCTGTAGACAACACTTCTCCCACTAGCCCCATCCAATACTTTAGTGCGTGTTCTTTTCTTTTCTTTTCTTTTTTTAAAGTAGGCTCCACACCCAGGGTGGAGTCCAATGTGGGGCTTGAACTCATGACCCTGAGATGAAGACCTGAGCTGAAACCAAGAGTCAGATGTTCAACGATGCCACCCAGGTGCCCCGATGATGAATCATTCTATAAACACCTTGACTTTTCCTGAAAAAGGAGCTCCTGGGGTTTAGAAATAAAAGCACTAATGTGCGCTAAGCATATAGCATGCTGGATTCCAGGCCTTGTCCTGCCACTAATATATCTGCACAGGGTCAGCAAAGTGATTTTGTCATTTTTTTGCCTGTAAAAGTTGGTATGGTAAGAACATACAAACTTGAAGACCCAGTTTTTGGTCTCAGTTCTACCCTTGAGCACATACATTGTTTTCCCACTTATTTGAACTGATCTGAGAAATCTGCCTTGAGTGCTTACCAAGGCCCATGTGACGAAGACACATTCAGTTCCTGTCCTCACAGTGCTCAATGTCATTCATAACATAGACGTCACACACAGAGTCACATCAATGAGTCATTAACTTCCGTTCTGATAATTACCCTGAAAGCAGTTCTGTTCACGAGAATTTAGGGATACCTCATCAGATGGGGGCTGCAAAGGGGGAAGGGAAGGGAAGGAAAAAATCCCAGGTGGGCTCCCAGGAAGTGACTTCTCTAAGTTGAGAGAAGAGGTAAGAGTGGAAGTTGGCCACTAAGTATGAAGAGTTTTTCATTGTTGAGAATCAGTTTTTCTTTCTCTTCAATTTAGAAAAAGTAAACATATGTGACAAAGATTGTTGGCGATCCCCCAGTAGATGCTCTTTCTCCCTTGTCATAGAACATAACTGTCATAGTGACAACATTTCCAGTAACTTCTGCCATTTTTCATGGCTTTGTGATTAATTCTGGCCATTGGAAGTACCACTTCTGGGATGCATTCTTACAGGGAGGTGATAAGCCTCTTCTCACTTTCCTCTGCCCTGTGGCTTGCCACGAGGACTTGGTAGTGAGCCATCTTTGGCCATGTGAGCAGGGCAACATCTGGGGGAGGCAGAATGGCAAGTGTGGCCAGCCCACCATCTCTAACTGCCTACAGCTGTACTTTTATCTGAAAGAGAAATAAACTGTTGTCTTGTTTAAGCCATTTTGGACTGGAGAGTGAGTTAGATCTCTGTTACATGTAGTTGAACTTAAATCTTAAGCAATACAGTAGGCCTATAAATAGTCAGATTGAGTAAAAGAGAATATAATGAAAATTCTCACCACCCATATGCCTCACAGTTGCATTTAAGACAGCATAACTAGAGCTGAACAGCAGACTTCAAGTGTGAAGTGACCAGTCCCTAAAAGTTTAGGGCCAGCCTTCCTTTTGCTATGATCATTCCACCTTCACCACTGTATTTGGGGACATCACTCACTTGCGGGCTGCCAGTTCATACTGATGACTTTGTGTGTTGCTTTCTAACATAGAAGGTCACATCAAACTCCACCTCTGTTGACTGACCCATGCTGCAGAATTTCAGAATCAGAGCCCTGGTTTTATAGCATTTTTGGATCTGTGACCCACCTTATGAAGTAGCAAAACCAGTGACCCAGACCACATATCACATATCCCCACCTACCATACACTCCTCCCCACCACAACCACCACACACAAACCAACTGTGCAATCCGTGAATGACTTTTGTTGAGAAATCAATACAGTGCTTCTTGATTTTTACTATTATTTTGTATTATAAACCAAAGGATCAACATGAATACCAGAAAAGTTAAACGACCTGAAGAACACATACACATTATTTATAGATCCTGTGGTGAGAACAACTTGTCTGTTAATTGTGCTAATGTTCATTAGCATTGTGAGAAATACCAAATGCCACTAGAATGTTAAAGTAACACACACACACACACACACACACACACACAAACATAGCATAGAATCTGTTTCTCTAGAATGTAACTGGGTTCACATGGGATTAAGACTATACAGGGGCTGCTGGCTGGCTCAGTCTCTAAGATCAGTGGCTTGATCTTAGGGTCGTGATTTCAAGCCCCACATTGGGTATGGAGTTTACTAAAAAAAAAAAAAAAAAGATTCCTTTACAAAAAAAAAAAAAAAAAAGATTCTTTATGGAAATGAATACATTATGGGCTGTGCTGTCATAAAATCATTCATATCTGATTGGGCCCCAAGTTAACCTAGCACCATTTTTACCACAACTGAAGGCATTCATCCTGTGTTACTAAGAAAGCAAGCCAGGGAGTTGAATGTAGAATTTCATAATCGGGTCTGTGCTCTGGTTTACTGGAGTCTGAAAAGAATTCAGTCAAATAAAAGCAATGCATTAGAAAATACACTTTGAGCAAAAGACTTTACCAAATAGCCTGTATCTATTGACCATAAAGAGTTAGTCAACTGAGCCATCCATTACTATAGAGTGAGGGGGACAACTGTAGGGGGGAGCATAAGACTGGGGTTACCACCATGTGTGTTCATCCTCTAGTGGTCATTTACACTAGGACCCAAACTCTTCCATATATATATATATATATATATATATATATATATATATATGATTTTATTTATTTATTTAACAGAAACAGAGATCACAAGTAGGCAGAGGCAGGTAGAGAGAGAGGCGGAAGGAAGTTCCCCTGCCGAGCAGAGAGCCCAATGCAGGGCTCAATCCCAGGATCCTGAGATCACGACCTGAGCTGAAGGCAGAGGCTAAACTCACTGAGCCACCCAGGCACCCCTATACTTTTTGAATACTGCTTAAAATTGCATTACACTGGACTCTTTTTTACTTTTTAAAAGATTTTATTTTATTTTTATTTTTTAAAGATTATTTATTTATTTATTTGTCAGAGAGGGAGAGAGAGAGATATATCACAAGTAGGCAGAGAGGCAAGGGGAAGCAGGCTCCTTGCTGAGCAGAGAGTCCAATGCAGGGTTTGATCCCAGGACCCCAAGATCATGGCCCAAGCTGAAGGCAGAGGTTTAACCCACTGAGTCACCCAGGTGCCCCAAAGATTTTATTTATTTATCTGAGTGAGACAGAATGAAAAAGAGAGTGATCAGGGGCAGGAGTGGAGGGAGCAGCACAGGGAAAGGGAGAAGCAGACTCCCCATTGAGCCCAGAGCCTAAGAAGGGCTTGATATCAAGATCCCAGGATCATCTCTCAGATAAATAAAAAAAGGAATCCAACTGTCCATTGACAGATGATTGGATAAAATGTGGCAGATGGACACAATGGAATAGTATTCAGCCGTTAAAAGGAAGGAAATTCTGACATGTTATATAACACAAATGAACCTTGAGGACACTATGCTGAGTAAAGTAAGTCAGCCACAAAAAGACAAATATGGTATGATTCTACCTGTATGAGGTATTTAGGGTAGTCAAATTTATACAATCAGAAAGTAGAACAGTAGTTGCCATGAGCTAGGGGAAGAGTGGATGGGGTGTTAGTGTTTAGTGAGTACTGTTTCAGCTCAGGATGATGAAAAAGTTCTGGAGATGGGGCACCTAGCTGGCTCAGTCAATAAAGCATGGGACTCTTCTCTGGGTTGGAAGTTTAAGCCACACACTGGGCATGGAGAATGCTTAAAAATAAAATAAAATCTTTTTTTTTTTCTTTTAAAAAACATTACTTGTAGTGTAATATTTCTTATTAATCTGTTCTTTAACATTTCATGAAGTGAATCATCTCTATTTGGAAAGTTGCTAGTCTATCTTCTTAGGTCATAAGCTCCTTGAAGATAGAAGGTTTTTGTTGTTGTTTTTTAAGATTTTATTTATCTATTTGAGACAGAGAGAGAGAGCACAAGCAGGGGGAGGGTCAGAGTAAGAGGGAGAAGCAGGCTTCCCGCCAAGCAAAAGCCAGATGTGTCACTTGATCCCATAACCCTGGGATCTTGACCTGAGCTGAAGGCAGAAGATTAACTGAGCCACTCAGGTGTCCTGATGATGGGAGTTCTTATATCTGTATGTTTGCATAGCCTCGTAAGGTATTTGAAACATGGGATTATCAAGAAACGAAATGAAGTGAAAGGGATAATTCTTGAACTCCAGAGTGGGAAAGAAATGTTGGAGCCTAAGGAGAACATTGAGTCTACCCTTTCAATAATTGAGATATAAAGTGTGTTGCACAATTCTTGCACTTAATAGGCAGTCAATAAATGTTAGATCTTTTCTCTTTCCCCTCATTTTACAGAGAAGGGAGCTGAGGCCCACAGAGGTGAATGGGCTCAGTTAAACAGCTTAGTAATGGAAGAGACACGCATTGCATCTTCCGGTCTAGTGAATCCTTTTTTGCTATAACATTGTAAACATGGGATGTGGGAATGACCCTTGACCCCAACAATAATAGGTTTACAAATAACTTTTTATTATTCAAATATACACAAAGGTAAGGAGAATTATGAGCCCTATGAACCCATCACTTAGCTCCAACAATTACCAACGCTAGCAATCTTTTTTTCATCTATATCTACCTCTCTGATGGAGCATTTAAAAGCTGATCTTAAACACTTTATCCAATTCTAACTATATTTTTCATAAAACTCTTTCCCATGTGTTTAATTTCCAGAAAGGGTCAACTCAGTTGGAAAAGATCTCAGTAAGGTGAAAGCTCAATTCTTCTATTAAATGATATTGGAAATCAGATCCGTGAAATACCTATGACATTTGCAGACCTTTACTTTTTTTTTTTTCCTAAGATTTATTTATTTGAGAGGTGGGGGGAGTGCACACATGCGGGAGTGTCTCAGGGAGAAAGGGAGAGAGAATCCTCAAGCAGACTCCCCACTGAGTGTGGAGCCTACCCTGGGGCTCAATTCCAGGACTCGAGCCAAAATCAAGAGTCAGTTGCCTAACTGACTGAGCCACCCAGGTGTCCGGACATTTGCAGACCTTTAGAATCTTTTTTATTTTTCTAAGATTTTATTTATTTATTTGACAGAGATCACGAGTAGGCAGAGAGGCAGGTAGAGAGAGAGGAAGGGAAACAGATTCCCCACGGAGCAGAGAGCCCAATGAGGGGCTCGATCCCAGGACCTTGGGATCATGACCTAGGCCGAAGGCAGAGGCTTTAACTCACTGAGCCACCCAGGCGCCCCAAGACCTTTAGAATCTTGCTGAAGTGTACACGCCAAAACATAAATAATATGTGATGTGCCTCCATCTCTAGAGATCAGTAGATTTCCCCCAACTCTCATCTCTCTGCTAGGTTTTCAGGTCTCTATAATGCCTTACCATTCATTCCCAACCAGTCTAAATCATCCTCCGTATCTAACCTCTAATGGCAACCTTTGTGATTTTCTTCTTATACTTTCACTTCCCCGAATGCCATCTTTCTTCCAAAATCCATCAGTCTTCAAGACCCATTTCTTTTTTTTTTTTTTAAGATTTTATTTATTTATTTGATAGACAGAGATTACAAGTAGTCAGAGAGGCAGGCAGGGGGAGAGGAGGAAGCAGGCTCCCTGCTGAGTGGAGAGCCCGATGCGGGACTCTATCCCAGGACCCTGACACCATGACCTGAGCTGAAGGCAGCGGCTTAACCCACTGAGCCACCCAGGCGCCCTTGTTGATTAATCTTTGTGCGCTCACATTTTGGGTCAATCACATAGTCTTTCAGTGGTCTACTTGAACCTATGCAATGGTCTTGCCAAAGACATCAAATTAAAATCTGATCTGCTCTCTAGATCCAGCTTCTGATTTTCAAGAAGACAATGAACAGAAGACTCCACAAAGATGCAAAGAGCAAAATTAGGACCGTGGAAAACTTTACCGGAATCATTTCTTCAAGGAGTAAACTGCAATGGGGAACAAAACAGACGGAGGGGGAACATATGGGCTGAAAACACGTGACAACCAACAGGAGTATGTGAACCTTACATGGATTCTGGCCCAAGCAAACAAACTGAACAAAATTTATGACACTTATGAGATAAACACTTAGAGAATAGTTTGATGTGAAGAGCTTGAAAACGTACCATTAAAAGAAATTGTGGCAAAATATATATGCCTAACATAAAATTTACTATCTTAACCATTTGTTAAGTATATACAATTCAGTGTTACTGAATATGTTCACATTTCTGTGTCACTGTCACCATCATCCAGCCACAGAACTCTGTTCATCTTGTAAAACTGAAACCATACCCATTAAACAATATCCCCATTCCCTCCTTCCCCGAGCCCCTGGCAACCACCATTCCACTTTTTGTCTCTATGGGTTTAGTACTCTAGGAACCTCATATAAATGGAATCATTCAGTGTTTGTATCAAATAGGTTTCTTTCTTTCTTTTTTTTTTTAGGGTTAGTAGTGGTTTTTGCATTTTGTCAAAAAAAAGGGAGCCCTTATCCATTTTTTTTTTTTTTTTTTTAGATTTTATTTATTTGACAGAGATCACAAGTAGGCAGAGAGCGAGGAAGGGAAGCAGGCTCCCAGCTAAGCAGAGAGCCCAAAATGGGGCTCGATCCCAGGATCCTGAGATAATGACCTGAGCTGAAGGCAGAGGCTTTAACCCACTGAGCCACCCAGGCGCCCTGAGAGCCCTTATCTTTTAGAGATATGCACTGAAATATTTATTAATCCAATGGTAGAAAGTCTGGGATGTGCTTCAGGGTAACATGGTAGGGAGGGAGTAGATGGGGCTGAAGTTGAAATAAGATTGGCTGTTAGTTATTAACTGTTGCAGCTTGGTGATAAGTACATGGGGGGGGTCATAATAATATTATGTCATTTTTAAATTATTTTTGGCACTTTTCATAATGAATTGTTAAAAATAAAAAAGTATTCACAAGGGAATGTCCTGATCATTTAGGACTTCTCTGGGTTCTCTGGCTCTCTTCTCGTTGGCAATGGGGACACTCTGGTCTAGGAGGCAATGACCTCTGTTCTCTGTCTGGCCAGGACCAGAGCCTGTGCAGAACGGTTTATACTGGCACTTTGGGCCCAATGATACACTGCTAAGGTATCCCTTAGCCACTTTTGTGGATAGATTGATGTGGCTGCACTGTTAGAATCCGGGTAGGGGTTTAGAATCCAGACACACAAAGTCAAGGGATTTGTCCTTGTGCTTGTTCCTTGCACAAACGGATTTATTCAGCATTACCGGGCCTCAGGCCTAGTGAGGCCTACATGGAGGACTGAGAGGTGACCCTCCCAGTGTACCCCGTCTTAGGCTTGTCAACTGTCAGGGGGCTTTCAGCCTGGAGAAAAGAGGGGGAGGGCTGGTAAAACAAAACAAAGCCCCTCCCACCCCCCCAAAAAAGCCCAGCCTTATTGTATTGAGCTCTGTAAGAGGCTGCCTCATCCTCTTGGGGAATAGAAAGTAAATTGCTTTTCTTTAGGAGTTGAATTAACTCTTTCAGGGCCAAGAGAGTTAGTTCAGTAATGACTATCCCGTTGCCTTAGGATTTCCCCAAATGGTATTTTTAATGAGCCGTCTCTACCCATTGCTACTGATGCCACAATTTAATGGAATTGACTGGTAAACTCAGCCAAAAACAGGACTGAGTGATTTTTTTTTTCTTGGAATAGGCCAGGTGTTCTTGTGAAGGGATCAATCGACTGCTTGTTTCAGAACCGAGGAGGCACAACCTCAGTGGAGGCTGCCGGTAGATGAGCCCTCTAATCCTTACTCATTTTCAGAGCAAGGACTGCAGTTTCTGGGTAGCCCAGCCCATCAGCAGGTCTTTTGTTTTGCTATCAAGTCTTAGTTCCTTGTTTCCAATTTGCTACATAATTTCTCCTCAGGCTTGGAGCTTCAGAGAAAAGGAGTAACAGTAAGCAAGTTTTAACTGACGGGTTTTGAAATCTGAAAGTTAAACATCTAGACAGGTTAGCAGTTGCATTGAAAAAGCTTTAAAGAAGATTGCAGTTGAATTGATTTCCAGCTTTGCAGGTGGTTGTGTTTATAATTGAACAGCTCTGAAATTCGAAGAAAAAGTCAACTTTTATTTGCAAAATATCTCATTTCCCCCAGCAGCACAGGAGGTTGGGGAAACAAGAAAAATAAGAATTAGGTTTTTTTTTGTTGTTTTTTGTTTGTTTGTTTTATTTTATTTTTTATTTTTTATTTTTTAAGATTTTGTTTATTTTATTTATTTATTTGACAGACAGAGATCACAAGTAGGCAGAGAGGCAGGGAGAGAGAGAGAAGAAGGAAGCAGGCTCTCCGCGGAGCAGACAGCCGGATGCAGGGCTTGATCCCAGGACACTGGGAACAGGACCCGAGCTGAAGGCAGAGGCCTTAATTAACCCACTGAGCCACCCAGGCGCCCCTGTTTTTTTTTTTTTTTTTTTTTTTAATTAAAAGCAATCTTGGGAGGTTTTAAGGACTTCTCCCCACTTTCTTTTAAGTAGAAAAGTAGTGCTTTTGCCTGCAACTGGTCTTTTAAAGAAATGCTGCCCCAGACAGGAGAATTGACGCCTGAAATGGGTTAGTCAATAGCTCCTATTTGAGAGATAAATATACTCTGTGAGACTACTGGAATGCCATTTAGTATCTTGGAAGAGATAATTAAACCAAATATTAGCCTGGTGTCTTGAAAGGGTTAACACATCTCCCAAGGCGGCATGATTTCCAGAGGGTGAGTTATTTGCCTGGCCACCTCCCCCCACCCCAGGATGGAGGCTTTGTCCCCAACTCCTCCTCCCAGCTACAGCTGGACTGCTAGATGCAGTGCGCAGGACTTCCCGAAAGATTCAGTGACTCCAAAATCAGGCCTTCTCTGCAAAACTCCCCCAAGGATTCTACACAGTCTGTTGGATGTTAATGCACAGATTTGTCATTTGCTTGGCTGCGGAGTGTTGGTTAATTCTTAATAAAAGCACATCCATATATCTAGGAGAGGACTACGCCAGTTGTCAAAGCTTCAACTCTGAAGTCAGGCACAGCCAGGTTTGGATTCTGATCCCAACTCTTAGCAGCTTGGTGACCTTGGACATGTTATTTGGCAACTCTCAACGTTACGATCTTTCTCTGCAAAATGGGGTTGTTAGGAGTACAAATGACCCAGGGTGTTAGGCCTTTCCATGGAGGCAGACTCAGAAAGTGCCTGTAACCCAGGGCTTGGCCCTAAGTGAGTTCTCAGTTGCTCTTACTGATTGCGCTTATTATTCCAAGGTTCCTCACTCTCCAGGTCCTGCCTCCTGCCCCCCACGGAATCCCCTGTACTCTGTGCAGTATCTACAGCTTCTGTCCCTACTGTGTTCCCATCACAATTTGTAGGCAGCACTGTTATGGCCCTGACCACACTGTACCAAAACTTGTTTACTCCACCTTGATAGATGTAGGAATTAAAGTAACGTGTGTGCCTGGCATAGAGGAGGTCATCAGTGAAGGGTAACGTCATCTGACTTATTAACTCAGTCTCAGTTAACTCATTGTCTCAGTAGGCACCGTTTTATCCAACAAATGCTCACTGAATGTCTATGGTAAGCAATGATCTCATCATGTAACCCTTACAACAATCCTAGGAAGGAGAGACTATCACCTTCCCCATTTTACAACAAAGAAGAAGCTGGCTTAGAGTGGCCAACTAAAAGGGAAGGGAGCACAAACTATTGATCTTCGCATTCTCAGCACCTAGCACAGGTCCTAACACCTGGTAAATGCTCCATAAATACTGGAGTCTGCTGTCATTCTTGGTCCCACCAAGGTAGAGCGGCCCCCATGAGCCTGACTTAGCTCAGCCTCTCTGCTGGTCATTTGGCTGTTTGTTCTCAGATCCAGTCCTCACAATTCCCCTGTTCTGCCTTGGATCATGCACAAGGGGCTGATGTGCAAATGGCTTTTCCCAGACTCTCTTGCCAACTGGCCTCCAGCTAGGTTCAGCCAGTGGGAAGCTGCGCTGTGGGAGCGACAGGCACGGGAGGGGTGTCGCCACAGCCAATGACGCCGGAAAACAGATATGAATAAAGGCGAAGTCCTCTAACTTCTCCTATCCTCCTGCCCTTTCCCCCATCCTTGTCCAGTGTCTTCCATTGACTGAATGCAGCTGGAAGCCAGTTGGGAAGGGGGCCTGAGAAACGGAGTTTGGACAAGTCAGTTCCCGTGTGACGCAGAACGCAGGATCTGAGAACAGTCAGGCAAGCGTTCTCTCTAGGTGGAAGTTTCTTCTCATCAGGAGCTTTCCTCGGACTGAGAAGGTCCTGAACTGGGAGAGGCTATCTGGAGGAGACGGTGGGGGGGCAGGACTAGGGAGCTGAAAACTCTTCTTCCAGTGTTCTGTCATTGGCATACTTTTATTAGTTGATTTGGGCTTATGGGGCAAATCAAAGTCTATCCTGATATGTGTTTTTAACTCTCACATTAAAAAAAATATGCCCATTTTACGCTGTGAAAAATGACCACTCATCCTGAAGAAGTTGTATTCACTTAAGAATCCCACTAGAGCGGCCACGGGAACACTGTTCATGAATTCGTGGCAGAATGAGACTCGTCAATAGCTCACTTAATAAATATAGATTAAAAGGATATCCAATATCTGCCTTAAACCCACAAAGGAATATAAATTTGCAGCAAGAGATTGAGACTCTAATGAAGGCAGCAGGAGATGGCTTTAAAGACAATTCCCTGTTGCAACTTGATGATGAAAATCAGTCTTAACTGTGCATTTAATTTCTTTTGTGGGTTCAAAGCACATCCCTAAAGTTTTATTCGAGGAAGGTTAATCATGGTCGTCTTTGGAGTCTATAAAGCTTCTAATATTGTGTAGAGTTAGTAAAAGATATTTGTGTTTATAATAATGTTTTGTCTATTTTAAGTGAAGTGTTATTTAAGGGGGGAAAAAAAAGGACCTGAAAAAAAAAAATACCATCTACGTAGAAATCCTTGAAGAAACTAATGTGGGAAAAGATATGAGATGCATAAGTAACACAGCCTTTTATTTGTAAAAAAATACCTAACTGTCCACAAAACCCCTATTTCCTTCGCAGAGGTCTGCGCATCTGCCTAGGGGAAGGAATCTTTTTAGAAAAGGAGGAAAGAAGGAAAGCGGCAGTGGCTGTCAGTCCCCCGGATCTGCCTCCCGCAGCCCTGCAACCACTTTGGTCTCGGGCTTGGCACCTCACGATGACCTCCCACCCCCACCACCAGGTTCCTCAAAATGGTCTGCCCCCGTGGGGGCCGCCTGTCCCTGCCAGGTCAACCTGCGGGCCTCCTGCACCTACCTCTCTCAGGGCTGCCATTTCCACGGCGGCGCCTTCCTGGCAAGGGGGCCAAAGAGACGCACGACGGCGCCCAGCAGCGCCTGAAAACGCAAAACCAGCTCGAAGCTGCGCCCTCTTCCAGGACGTGCGGAAGCCGCCCCTCGGTGACGAGGCGAGTCGGGGATGCTCCGGATGCCACCACCGTCCTGAAGCAGGACCTGAAGCTGACCCCTGCAGCCTCTGAGACTTCCGGGAGAACTGATGAAGCGGGTCGGGACGATGGCGTCCTCCCTGACGCACCTGCGCAGACGGGCGGCCCAGGCCAGGCCTGCGCAGTGGCAGTTCAGGGCCTTCTCTGCAGTCTCCGGAGGCCCTGGCATCTGCCTGAGCCTCTGCCCGCCCCCCCAGGGCGGCCCTCTCCCGAAGCATGGACCAAGCGGACACTATAAAGCTTTTTGAAGAAAAGGAAGGGAGGAAGGGCAACATCAAAACGCCTTTCTGGAGGGTGCCTGGGGGGCTCAGTGGGTTAAGCCTATGCATTCAGCTCAGGTCCTCATCCCAGGGTCTTGGGATCGGGCCCCACCCGGGGCTCTCTGCACTGTGGGGAGTCGGCTTCTCCTCCTCACTGTCTCTCTGTGCTCCCTCTCTCTCCAATAAATAAAATCATAAAAAACAAAACGAAAAAAACTTCCTTTCTGAATGTGGTGGCAGAGACCGATGCAATGCAAGACCATGTTTTAGAGGCCCGTGGCAGGTCCATAAAACTTGTGCACTCTTTCTTTTCTCCCTCATTGATTTTCCTTTTTGGCCTTCTCTGTGCCTTCCAAGACTGGCTTAAACTGTCAGATGGGTCATGCTTTAGGAGTGTTTACCTTTGATTCCACACATACACCCGACTTCACAGTTCTCTGTTCTTCTTTCTCCTCCCTCCCCCACCCTGTCTTCCACCCTACGCTGGTTCTCACCTGTCACTGTGTCTAAGGATCAAATGAGAATTTTGATTAAAAATGAAGATTCTTGAACCCCAGTGACCCAGGACTGATGTAATGATTCTCTGTTAAGGTCCAGGAATCTTGATTTTTACCAAATGCCTAAGTACTCCTATGCTGTTAGGTTATTGGATAAGGCATGACCTTTTACCAGGGTATTTTCATTTTATGGAGAGAAGAATAAACAATTATGGAACTACAGGCCTCTGAAGTTCTATGAGGAGTATAATCCCCAACAAATCCTGTTGTGAGGGCCTGCCCCTTCCTTGCTGTTCCTTCTCTTCCCCCTTAGCAGTGGGAGTAGGGCCGGGTGGGGTGAGCCCCGGTGGCCTAAGGGGAATCATCTGTGCCTGGTTTAGAATTCAAGGACTAGGAGTCTGTGGCCCTCATTCTTTAGCAGACTACTCTCCAGCTTTGTTAGGTTTTTAAAATTTAAAAAAGCTGAAAAGTAATCAAAACCTGTGCTCAGAGCTTCCCCTTGTATATGTTTCTTCTGAAACACGAATTGAGGAGGATCAATTCTGGTTTAAAAAATGGCTCCCGCACCATCTGTCAACACAGCTGAAATTCTACCATTACAAATGATGGCCTTTGGGCCCTGGAACAGTGTCAGGCCTCAAAAGTCTAGCTATTACAATGCACATACTTGTAGGTTAGTGTCATCTTAAACTGGAGTCAGGGGCGTGTTGGTGATAGTTGAAGATGATTGGAATTGGGATTAAAAAGAATGGGAAGGGCACCTGACTGGTTTAGCTGGAGGAGCAGACGACTCTTGATCTTGGGGTTGTGAGTTCAAGCCCCACGAAGGGTGTAGAGATTACTTTAAAAATAAAATCTTTAAAAAATAAAGATTGGGGAGAGGGTAGGAGGAAGAACAGTTTTGCTGGAGGTTGATTATCCTCTTATGTGAGGAAAATGTCACCCTTTTCCCCCTCTTATTTTCTCTAATCACTTGTATTGTAGGCAAATATGAAAATTTAAATTGAAGGGGGAAAAAAAAGCCTGACCCCAAACTGAGTAGGAATGGCTCTTTGGATGAATTCCAGACACACTGAAATAATTCCTACAACATTGCACATCAACTCTCCAAAATCTGCATATACTGAGTAGTAAAAATGTATCTTTACTATATCTGGTTTTTAAAATAAAATTTTTTTAAAGACTTTATTTATTTAACAGAGACACAGCGAGAGATGGAACACAAGCAGGGGGCGTGGGAGATGGAGAAGCAGCACCCACCCCCAGCAGGGAGCCCCAAGACCCTGGGATGAGGACCTGAGCCGAAGGCAGATGCTTAACAACTGAGCCACCCAGGTGCCCCTGAATTTTTTATTTTTTAAAAAGATTCATTTATTTGAGAGTGTATGGGGGGAGGGGCAGAAGGAGAGGCAAAGAAGCAGACTCCCCACTGAGCACAGATCCGTGGCGAACTCCATCTCAGGATATGGAGGTCATGACCTGGGCCAAAAATCAAGAGTCAGATGCTCAGAGGACCTGGGTGTCTCAGTTGGTTAAGCATCTGCTTCAACTCACTCTGCCTCTGCTGATTCCCCTGCTTGTGCTCTCCCTCTGTCAAAAAAAAAAAAAAAAAGTGATATGCTCAACCAACTGAACCACCCAGGCATGCCTACTCTATATGTTTTTGATATTAACAAATAATAAAGGAAAAATATATTCATTTTTGTATGACAATACATACTAAAACCAATTTGAAATGCCACTTTAAAATGCTAAAGGACACTGTAGCGTTTGAAACATTAAGTGGAAGTATTCAATATAATTTTAAATTCTGAAATTAGAAAGGGGAAACTGTCAAGAGAGAAAGTATGTATTTGAGTTGCACAAGTTGTATTAAACAATGCTAAAGCTTTGTAAGATTCATGAAGACACCTGCCTTCAGCTCAGGTCATGATCTCAGGGTCCCGGAATGAAGCTCCCCACATAGGGCTCCCTGTTCAGTGGGGAGTCTGCTTGTCCCTCTGCACCCCCACTTCATGTATGTGCACTCTCCCTCTCAAGTAAATAAATAAAATCATTAAAAGAAAAAGTCTCCACAACATGGTTTCCTTTTGAATAATTGTAAAAAGAACTTCTTTGAAGAGTCACAGATCAGCCTTCATTTTTCTGTTCATTCTCTTTCCCTCTTATTTTGCCACTTACCCCAGTCAGTACGTTGTCTACAAAAGTTACTCCTTGCACATGAGCATACGAAGTTGATTTCTGAGCTGGGAACATGAGATGGACTTTAGATGAACTTGTCTTCTAGCAGCCCAAGGCAGCAGGCAGCGTGCACTTTGAAGGGCCCTCTTTCCTGGTAGTGGCTCTGAGGAGGCTTATGACCCTGGCAAGTTATCTTTGGATACCTTGATTTCCTTGATGATAAAGTGGAGATAACAATGCCCATTATTTCAAAAGGGTTCATAAGATACCATCTAGGAACTTTTCTGAAGTGTGGGATGAGAGAGAGCATTGCATAAATGCCAAGGTTTCTGTTCTTATTAGCATTATTGTAGTTTCACCAGGGGACTTTAATTGGGTTTAACACTCTCTAGTATGCAGCTGTATTGCAAGAACCGGTTGTTTTTTGTTTGTTTGTTTGTTTTAAAGATTTTATTTATTTGACAGAGAGGGAGAGATCACAAGTAGGGAGAGAGGCATGTGGGGGGGGGCAGGCTCCCCACTGAGTGGAGAGCACAATTCGGGGCTTGATCCCAGGACCCTGAGATCATGACCCGAGCCCAAGGCAGAGGCTTAACCCACTGAGCCACCCAGGCGCCCCGGACAGGTTGTTTTTAACATTTACTCTGAGACAAGGGGGGAAAGAAGGAACACTCCCCCACCCCCAATCAAAATAAGAACTATTTGGGGCGCCTGGGTGGCTCAATGAGTTGAGGCCTCTGCCTTCGCCTCAAGTCATGATCCCAGCGTCCTGGGATCGAGCCCTGCATCGGGCTCTCTGCTCAGCAGGGAGCCTGCTTCCTCCTCTCTCTCTGCCTGCCTCTCTGCCTCCTGGTGATTTCTGTCTGTCAAATAAATAAATAAATCTTTAAAAAAAAAAAAAAAGAACTGTTTTATAGCAGAGGAAAATATTCTGTTCATGTGGTTATCTTCGACTCTAGTATGAATCATTTTCTGAATAGAATCTGCTGTTTCGATAGTTGAACATTGCCTGTATCATTTTTGACTCCACTTTCTAGCACTTGCTATACGCCAAAAGTTGCTAAACTGTGATGGATTCTGGTAAGATAGGTTGTAGCCATTGAAATATGAACAATTCTTACTCAAGGAACTAAGGCTGTAACAATTTTTGAGCCACGCATTGTGTCTAATCAGATAGGGTTCTCCCCCACTCCCCCAGACAATTTAGGGACGTCGCTTTCTCATTGTTTAGGCTCTAAGTTATGGCAATAGTAAGTGCAAACAAGTGTTCAACTGTGTATGTTTTTGATACTGTATCCAAGTCACCAAGTGTGTGCCTTTTGGTTGGAGAATTGCACACTTTGCAGCCGACACTTGCACATTTATACCCATGCACAGACTTAATGGGAAACATTTGAGTCTGGTTGCAAAGATTTGCTCAGTGTGAAATCTGTTCCTAACACAATGGTCAGATTGAAAGGAGTTTCATTACATGGCTGGGCATTTCTTCTTTCTTTGGGGAATATAAAAGGTGAATGCAATACTTTACAGTTTAAAGTTACCACAAAACTTCATAATCTTAACCTCAACATCTACCCCTCACTGTATCCAGAGAACCAGAGGCCTTGAGCCTGTTACAATTGCCTGTTTGACCTTGGTTAAGTTCCAAAAAGCCAGAGAGAGTTCAAAGCAGGGCCAGAGGCAACTTCACACTGTAATCCACGCTCCTCTTTTCCTTTCCTCTCTACTCTCTCTACATCCTCTGGTATGAACTACAGTACATATCCATTTCAATAACCCTAGACATGGTAGATTCTAGAACAATGAAGAAAACCTCTTTCCTTATTGATACTGACAGACCCTTTGGTCAGAAAATGTCCCTCAACAGATGTTAGAGAATGTGGTCATAAACCAGAAAGATATCTGTTACAACTTTTAAGGCTGTTTTATTTCTAGCTTTCTCAATTCCGCTGGATAAGTTTTAATTTTCTTTTTTTTTTTTTCTTTAGAAACCCCCCTTGAGGGTTTAGGATACAGGAAAAGTAGTTGTGGTTTAAGATAAGTGGCCGACTTTGCTTTTGCATTAGTTACCCCTGCCCTAGCTCCCCAAAAAGAAATAAAGAGAGAACAGAAAGGGCAATTATGAAGCAATATCTATAATAAAACAGGAATGAGCTCTTTAAATTTATTATTCAAGGTACTGTATTTGGAAATTGAGTAATGCCATTTTTTTTTCAGTCTAAGTACTCTGGATGTTATTTCAGTCCGATCATATTATTGGAAGAGGTTTTTATATACTTTTAACTGTAAGCTAATGAATGCATTCATTGATATTAAAAAGAATCGAATTGCACTGACACTGGGGATGTAACAAGTGAATTACTACTTTAGTACTGAGTCTGAAATTCTACTTTCTTTTATTTTTTTATTTTATTTTTTAAAAGACTTTATTTATTTGACAGAGAGAGAGAGAGAGAGAGAGAGAGAGAGATCACAAGTAGGCAGAGAGGCAGGCAGAGAGAGAGGGGGAAGCAGGCTCCCTGCTGAGCAGAGAGCCCGATGAGGGACTCAACCCCAGGACCCTGGGATCATGACTTGAGCCGAGGGCAGAGGCTTTAACCCACTGAGCCACCCAGGCGCCCTCTACTTTCTTTCTTTTTTTTAAAAAAAAATATTTTATTTATTTATTTGACAGAGAAATCACAAGTAGGCAGAGAAGCAAGCAGAGAGAGAGAGAGGAGGAAGCAGGCTCCCCGCTGAGCAGAGAGCCCAATGCAGGGCTCGATCCTGAGACCCTGGGATTCTGACCTGAGCTGAAGGCAGAGGCTTTAACCCACTGAGGCCCCAGGCGCCCTGCCCTCTACTTTCTTTTAAAAAAATATTTTATTTATTTGAGAGCGAAAAAGAGGAGCAGAGGGAGAGGCATAAGCAGAATTGGAGCTGAGCACAGAGCCCAGCACTGGGCTCAATCCCTCGTTCCTGAGATCATGACCAGAACTGAAATCAAGAGTCCAATGCTTAACCACCCAGGTGCCTCTGAAATTCTACTTTTTATCAAATGAACCACCTGTACAAATGAATTCAGCTTAAAATCCTTTTAAAAAAATTTTTAAAGTAAACTCTACCCTTAATGCAGGGCTTGAACACATGACCCTGAGATCATGAGTCTCATGTTCCACCAACCGAGCCAGCCAGGTGCCCCCAGCTTAAAATTCCTACTGATATCACAAGCATTGTCCATAAGTAAATAAAACTGGAGTTTTAACACTACAGGAATGTCTTTTTTCCCCAAGATGATTTATTCCCTATAACATAAACCAAGCAAGCATGACAAAACGTGAAAAAGAGATGGGGAAAGGGCCAGAAATGGAATGAAGACACAGATGACAGAGAGGACAGTTGTATGTGGTTCTGCTCCCATGTCACACAGAGCCCAAATCAGTCCTCTACCTGCTGAGATCCACACTCCCTTCGCACCCCCAACTTTGAGTTTGGGCAGGAACGGGAACACGTGCCATTGTCTTCACGTTTTCATTGCAGAGCACCTGAACATTGCGTTAAGGATATGAAGGTTAGAGTACAGATATCTGATCATGTGAACTCAGGGGAAGGTTTCAAGGGTGATGGCATTTTGTATTTTCCTTTTGTTTTCTTTCTTTCTTTCTTTCTTTTTTTTTTTTTAAAGATTTTATTTATTTGACAGACAGAGATCACAAGTAGGCAGAGAAACAGGCAGAGAGAGAGGAGGAAGCAGGCTCCCTGCTGAGCAGAGAACCCGACTCGGGGCTCGATCCCAGGACCCTGGGATCATGACCTGAGCCGAAGGCAGAGGCTTTAACCCACTGAGCCACCCAGGCACCCCCCTTTTGTTTTCTTTTTAAGATTTTGTTTTCTCTAAGTAATCTCTACACCCAAGGTCGGGCTCCAACTTACAACCCCAAGATCAAGAGTGGCACGCTCCACGGACTGAACCAGCCGGGCACCACAGATGCCCAGAGGATAATTTCCAAAGGATGTGTGTGAGTGTGTGTGACCCCACATGATCGTTTTGGAACGTGATGTTGACGTTCCTCCATAGGAAAGTTATGTGCTATGCCTTTGCACTTGGACGTATCTCTGTAACTGCTTTGACAAGTGGGATGTGGTGGAAGTGGCGTGGGTTTGAGACGGGGTCACAGAAGGCAATATGGCTTCTGTCTCGGGATGCTCACCATGCTGTGAGGAAGCCCCGGCCACCTGGAGAAGCCGCCGCAGGTGTTTGTGTGCCCAGCCTTAGCTCAGAAGTCATGTTGCGTTTGGAGAGCCTGGAAAAGAGGTGAGGGAGAAAGGAAACGGAGAGCAGGTGACTATGCCCTTCAGTAACTGGCTCTATGAATCCTACTGCATTTCCTTCTGTACCGGGCACTGCTCTAGAAGCTGGCATACAGCTATGAACAAAATAGACAAAAATAGCCCCCTTCTTAGCTCCTTCTGCAGATTCTGTAAATTTAACTTACTGAGCCGTGTACAACTGGGAAAACCAAGCTCAGATTTTATATAATCCTGACCAAGTTTTGTGATTTCAGTGAACACATTTCACAGGAATTAATTTCTTCTTTAAAATAGAGTTCTTCTTTCTTACAGATGAAAGCCCAGGAAAGTTGATGGTGGTCCCCCCCCCCCCCGCTACCCCCGTATGATTATTGGGGATGGCAGTTAAGTCATCTTTGCCCCTGTGTTTTACTTTTTCCATAAAAATCATCAGGAGTCAGGGCGTCTGGGTGGCTCGGTCAGTTCAATGTCTGCCTTTGGCTCAGGTTATGATCTCAAGGTCCTGGGCTGTATTGGGCTCTCTGCTCAACAGAGTGCTTGGGCAGTCTCTCTCTCTCTCTCTCTCTCTCAAATAAATAAATAAAATCTTAAAAAAAAAAAATCACCAGGAGTGTGCTCACCCATAGGCAGCAGCTTGGGTGTAGTGAGATGGCAGACACACCTGCCTGGAAGGCCTTTAGGTGGGAAGATATGAAGATCCCTCCCGGACTTGGGGAGATGCCTCTTCTGTCCCTCAGCCCCTCCTGCTCTCTTCTGTGAGAGCATTTCCTGCCGACTCTCATCCTTCCCTCCTGAATGGATGTCCTTCAAGGATAGGCCCATGTGAGCCTCATCTCTGCACCCACAGTCCCCAGGAGGGTTCTAAGCCCAGATTAAGGGCTCAGGGAATGTTTGGGGCCCAGCAAATGAATGAATGTTCTTGGGTGGCACCATCCCCCTCCCGACTCCATTCCCCTTCCGTGTAATATGTTGGTTTCTTGGCCACCACTACTTTGGGAAACACGGAGGTGTATGAGTTAGCTCTTCCTTCAAGGAAAGACTTGTGCTGTCCGGCTGCAGGGCGGGTGGGCAGTAAAAGCCTCTAGCTGTCTGCATCGCAGGGTCTGCTTTATCTGCAGAAAACCACCCTGCCCAACGCCATGCCCCATCAGGGCAGGCTGGATCCCATGACTGATTGCTGGGAACATTGGCCCCACGGGGGTCCAAAGCAGATGGGTAATATTTATTCTATAGCTCCCTGCCTGGCTAGCTGAAATAGGAGCCCACATCCCCCCCTCCCCCAGCTTCTACCTCCGGCCATTCTTCCCATCAACCTTTCTCAGGTAGTGGTCCTCAAACACTGGGTACCCCCAAACTCCATCTCAGCCCCTGCTTCTGGGACACCCAACCTGCCCCACCTTCCTTATGCCTTTGGTTCATTCATAGGACTCTTTACCTTCGGTTCCTTGATTATTCACCAAGGTAACTTATAATGTTTATTTTGTTAAGGTTTAAAAATAGTCAACTCTGGTTGTGGTCCAGAAGAAAACTGACCACTCCAAATGAAGGCCCGGCACTCTCTCATTGGAGTGTTCACTTCGAAAGTTCGGTGGTACCTTTCTCAGTGAGGCTAGGAATATACATTTGGCCGATTTTAGACTTATTTTTATGAAATCACTACATCGACTGATTAATGCACTGATTATTGGTTTTTCTTTTTTCTTGACCTCCATCCTGCTGTTTTGAATCATCAAATGCCTTGAAAAGAAAAAAAAAAAACTATTTCAGCTGGTAAATATCAGGGTCACACCTAAGTTTCCCTTCTCTCTGGAGTTTCGCCCCGTCAGGTCCTAGGTGCCTTGGTACCTCTTTGATGCCCTCAAAGACGCTCCTTACACCCATCTCCACTTTTTTTCAATTGTTCCTCAGGGGAGTGTTGTTCTGTTACAAATTAATCTGCCACAGCTGGAGGCAGAATTGTCCAGGATCACCTTCCCTTGAACTCATTAATCTTACCCAACAGAAGTGATTGGAAAAAGTAGATGTTATCTTTCAGTAAGGAAGAAGAGGAAAATTAAAAGATTTTTAAAGATTAAAAGATTATTAGAGGGAAAAAAATATAAGATTGAGCAGGCTCTGGAGAAGCATGTGTTGCTTTTTCAATCAGTATTATATTCCTTAATTCATCCTTAATTAGAAAAACACGACTTTCATTTACCCATAAACACATTCAAATCTTCATTCTTCCTGTTATTTTTGTTTCCTTTTGTTAGTTTTTTCAGGTCCAGCACTCTGGGGGAACCTGCCTGGCTCGGTCAGTAGAGTGGGCAACTCTTGATCTCCAGGTTGTAGAGTCAAGTCTCACGTTGTAAGCGAACTCTTCAAAATAAATAAACAAATTCCATCACTTTAACTACACTTAATTAAAAGGACATTTATCATAAGTTAAATTTTTAAGAATTGAAAAACATATATATATATATATATATTAAGATTTATTTATTTGACAGGCAGAGATCACAAGTAGGTAGACAGGCAGGCAGAGAGAGAGGAGGAAGCAGGTTCCCTGCAGAGCAGAGAGCCCGATGCGGGGCTTGATCCCAGGACCCTGGGACCGTGACCTGAGCTGAAGGCAGAGGCTTAACCCACTAAGCCACCCAGGCACCCCAAGAACTTATATTTTTATTCTGAAAAAACTTTGAGTCTCCAGTTAACTCTATTATTTACAGTAAAATGTAGTAAAATTGTGTGCATAATTGGATTCAATGGATAATTTAAAAAATTTTATCTTTGGCTTTGAACGCAGGTCCTCATTTGCTTGTTAAAGATCTGTCTTCCTGATTATGTTTTACTTAAACAAATAAATTGACTTTTAAATCTATCTTTCTTGGTGAAACAACTTTTCCCTTTTACTACGTGTGTCAGAGTTTGCATGTGTTTTTCAGATTGTGTCCTTCCTCTGTCAGTAGCGTCGCATTCCGTGGTTTTCTGTAAGACGCCCCACAACAATTAATTATGCTAATTGGAGTCCTTTGTAAATATTGATGTTTTTAGCTGTGTACGGTGAATACAGTCTCCATTGCTTGTTTCTTTCATAGTTCTCCCAGGAATTTCAGAGTCACTGTGCCAAACCCCCGATGGGCTAGTTGGAGAAGGTCTCTACCACCAAGATGAAAGAGATGAGGCAATGCTTCAGGGAAAAACAACAACAGAACGATGGAGAATGGCTCTCTGGGCAGATGAGAGTAGAATTCAGGTCTATTGACAAATGCTGCTAGGACTGCACACGCCCGCTGGGAGTCAAGGCTGAGAGGAAGAATGAGAACAAAAGTGGTCAAGGTAGGTATTAGGGAGAGTCTCCCTGCTGCTGGGTGGGACAGGAGACCAGCTTACCCTGGTCAAGCAAGGCAGCCTTCCTCAACTGCATCCAACTCTGGCCGGGATCTTTATTTTTCCCATGTGAAGACACTGTGGTTTTCTGACTTCTTCTCAGTTTATGTCCAGTTGATTTATTTACTCAGTAGTTCATTCATTCATTCATTCATTCATTCAGGGATTTATTTCAGACCTACTCTGCACAGACACCAACCAGTTACAATGCTCCATTGCATATCACCTCCACTTCCCTTTGAAGCCCCACCACTTCTCTGCTTTCCTCCACCCCCTCCTCCCTTGGCCAGTGCCGCCTCCACTCAGCAGCACCACATCAGACCCGGGGCCAAAAGACTAATGCTGAGTCAGGACAGGAAAGGGAAGGTCACTCCAAGCTACTTCTGACAGATTCCTCTTGGTTCTCCAACTGGTTTTTCAGTCTACAGAGTCCATATTCCCCTGGCTTCTCTGTTGAAAGACCCAGGATCTATTATCTAATTTTCTTTGAAATATAGATGCATTTTATTTTGCATCTTTAATGTAGGGAGGCTTACCACTATTATCTGCATTTGGCCTTGTCATTCCATATAGAAGAGTAAAGAGAAGTGAATAAAAAGGAGTTGGAGGGGGAAAAAAAAGGAGTTGGAGGAGAAAATGGTTTTTTTCTTTACTTTTTTTTTTTTTAAAGCTTTTTTATATATTTGTAAGTAATCTCTACGCCCATCATGGGGCTTGAACACAGGACCCGGAGATCAAGAGTCAGATGCTCCGGTGACCCAGCCAGTCAGGTACCTTTTGTTCTCCATTCCCCATTGCTATAAGCAGTAAAGATCTTTGGAAAACTTCTAAGCGACTCCATACCTCAGAGACAAGAGGGCAGGAGACAAGGGAATGGACAGTATCGTATCCTGCCGCAAACCAGGGAAGAGAGAGACGTGGGTCATAAGGAACAGATGGTGGTGATGGGATAGGAGGTGTAGGGCTAATCCTGGGACCATCAGAAGAAAATAAAAGGCTTACGGACTTACCATCTGCACCAGCTCACACACGCATGCTCTCATTCAGTGTTTCCAAATGTCTTCCTTGGAACACTAGTCCCAGGAGGTGTTCTGCAAGAAAAAGGGGCCTGGGTTTCATTATGTCTGGGAAAAGTTACAGAGTACATTCCTGTCTTAAAGCAGTCCTGCATAAGAAAATCAGTTTAATCTTTCCCTTCCTTCTCATTAGCAGGATGGCTATGTCAAAAGGTGTGGGCCTTTAAAATGCTGGCAAATTACTGCAAATTTGCATGTTTCTACATACACCGGTGACATGTGGGACCTCCCCTGTGATCCAGCATTCCCTAGTTTGGTAACACCTTTTAAACTTCTAGGGAGCTCATGTTCCAGAAAACACAGGTTTGGTACACTGGTCAATTTTTTTTATCTTCCTCCAGCCTGTGGGTGAGGAACTGGGGCTCAGAAATTGACCACTTTTTTTTTTTTAATATATATTTTTAAAGATTTTATTATTTATTTATTTATTTATTTGACAGGCAGAGATCACAAGTAGGCAGAGGCAGGCAGAGAGAGAGGGGGAAGCAGGCTCCCCGCTGAGCAGAGAGACCCATGCGGGGCTCGATGCCGGGACCCTGAGATCATGACCTGAGCTGAAGGCAGAGGCTTAACCCACTGAGCCACCCAGGCGCCCCAGAAATTGACCACTTCTTACACAGTCAATTGTCTTTACCCCAAACTGCTGGGGCCAACCCACCCTCCCTTTTTTGCACCCCCAGCTGGCCATGACCCTGCCTGGGCACAGATGTCAGCAAAGGCTTTTCTTGGAGAAGCATTCACTCAAACTGCTGGAGGGTAAACTCTGGATATTTTCCTTTGGAAGCATTGGTAAATACATATGACAGCTAGGTTTCTGTTGTCTTATATCTGATAGATTGCAGGTTATTAACTAGGGTGATTTTCCCCTGTGATTCTAACTGCCATATATAGCAGGGTTTCAATGATGATAATAATAATAATAATAGCCATCATTTATTGAACATCTACTGTATGCCAAGTCCTTGAGAGACATCATTATTTGTCACGACGGCTCAGAGAGGTTGTTACTTGCCCAAGGTTACATCGAACCAGGATTCACTCCATTTTCTCTGACTTCTCTGAATCATACCTCCTTTTTTTTGAAAACGTGTTTTGAGCTCTGAGCAACAACGAATGTTTGGGACACACCTTGTTGCATAATTCGAGACTGCACTAATCCCAAACCTCCCTGCCTGGGACTGGCTGCTTGTCCTCACCCTACCCATTGATTAAGATCTGCTTTGGTTTAAACAAGAGTTAAACCAAAGATTACTGATACTTTCTGCTTCCCTCCCCGCTGTCCCTGGCATATTCCCTTTATTCTTCCCCTCTCTTTTTTCTTGTCTCTCGTTTCTTCTCTTCTCTCACTTTTTACAAGACTGGTGAGGTTTTGTCTTTTCTCAGAATGTAACATCTTTGCCTTCTGCCCTGCGGGGCATCAAACAATAGACCTTGTGAGATAAATCAGATGAGAGGAAAAGTCAGCGATTCTCGATGTTTCTATCCCACAAATCCTCATTAATTCCATAGTCCAGCTCTCCTACGTCTTCCTTCACCTTCCCACATCCCCATTCCCCCAGATAGGGAGGTTTTCCTTTGAAGGGGCCGGGGGCTAGGGAAGGATCCTGAACGCAAAGAGCAGAGAGGTGCGGGAGGGCTGCGAGGGGAGGGGACATTCCAGCGAGACACAAGGATGGAAGCGAGAGGAAAGGTCTTGACACGACAGAGAGGGCTGAGAATGGGCAGCTGGGGGGCTCCAGAAGCGGCAAGGAAGCAGAGGAAAGAGCAACAGAAAGAGGAGACCAGAGATCAGGAGGCTGGAAGGAGCCTGCCGGAGAGGGAAAGCTGCAGAGTGGAGAGGACAAGGTGGAAGCAGGTGACAACACAGACATTTTGGAGAACAGAAGGGCATTCAGGGAGGAGAGCCAAGGCCACATAGGGTCGACTGTGTGTTTTTTTTTTTTTTTTAAGGATTAAGGATGAATCACTGTTTTCATAAGCATCAGTGCACACGCCATATGCTAGGTGTTGCTGGAGTGGAAAACACGTTACACTGACTTAGAACGAGCCTGACAGCCTCGCACTCTGCTCCGCCGGAGGCTTGGGGAGGGAGCCCCGTGGGCTTAGATGCCCCCAGAGATGAGGTAATGCTTCTCAGGCGTCTCTCTGTGCATGACCCTCACCTCCTCCCTCCTATAAAGTGAAACCCAAACCAGTATAAACCCTGTAAACATTCCTCGGCTGCTCAAGGGTTAGAAGAGAAGCAGGGTTAGCTGCACCACTAATGACAGATTCCATGGTAAAGGCTCAATAAACACTTGGTAATTAATTACAGAGAAAAGAGGAACAGGATACTAATTTAGGTCATAGACTCCTTTGAAAATCTGATGAAAGCGACGGACACTCTCCCCAGAAAAAAGCACATGTGCATATACACAGCCGATTTTATTTATAACATCAGGATGTTCACTAAGATCCTGAGGCCAAGGCCAAGGGGGGAGGGGGTGAGGGGATTGGGTTCACGGACTCCCGGGTAAGAAGCCTTGACTTAAAGTATGTGAAGTGCTTTTATATCCACGTACCATTTTCTCAGACCCAAACCCTGGAGGTAAGGTAGAAGGTGCCATAATTGGACAGACGAGGACCCTACATGCAGAAGTGGGTGATTCACCCCTACTGTCTCAGAGGCAGTGTGCGGCTAAACCCGAGAGCTCCAACCTCTGAGGTCAGGCTTGTTGCATCGTCCGCTGGAAATTTGGGACCTGCTGTTTGAAAGACAGAACTTTTGGAGTAGGAGGGAGGAAAGAAAAACAGAACTTTCATTTTAATTTAAAAAATTGGGGGTGGGGTAGTTATTGGGGCTTTAAGAAGAAAAAAGAAATTGGATTGCATTTCCTCCTTATCCTTTGAGCCAAGAGCACATTTTCCAGCTCTTCTTTGCTCTACACTCAAAATAGAAGATGGGGCAAGTGCCGTGGATTTGAGGTCCAGTGAGAAATGACCACATGTTGAAAGATACTATTAATAATAATAATAATAATAATAATTACACATATTACAATCGCCATGTCTTCCCTTTTGTCAGAAAGCCCTACTTCTCATGGGGTCTGTTTATGATTGGACGACATATATTACACGGAGTAGGGTTGAGAGCGACCCTACTAGGCAATCAGGGTATGCCAGCTTCTGGAGCAATGTTCTCAGCGAGGCGTGGACCAGGCAGGACTCCAGAGGCTTGCCAGTCTGAAACTCTTCTTGTCAAGCAGGCTGTTCTCCTTTGAGGTTTAATAATGGAACGATATATGCCCATAACCATGAGTCATGGAAAACAAGTTTGATACTGAGTGGAAGTTTCCCTGCACGAGAGAATGAGCTCGTCTGACTTTATACATTGTTTTGTTGGGATTTTCGTAGGGTTTTTTGTTTGTTTGTTTCTTTTGGCTTTGTAATATCCCTATGATAGCATTCAATATCCTCAAGTCTCAAGAATTTATGGCTAGAGTGCAATGTCTCAGTATATGATATGGGCATAAAACCCACTCAGGGAGCTTGTTAAAAACTTCTAGGCTCCAAGCACTAGGCTAAATGCTTGACTCCATAGGCATGGGGCCAAGGGTCTGCGGTATAAGAAGGTCTAAGAACGAGTTTGTTGCAGTAAGTCTGAGTGTGTGTTTTGAGAAGCTCTGATCTAGAGGGTGAGAGGGGCACCTTGTCTATACCTCTAGTAGACAGATTCCCATATTGTAGTTCCCACGCCGCTCTTCTATCCCTTCTGCTCATCAAGGATGATGAGCTCCTTGAGGGCAGAGACATTTATGCTCCTGGAGGCTGGCACAATTACTGGTTGTTGACTGAGTGAGGGAATGGGAATAGGAGTTGAAATGTCAGAGGACGAACATCAGTGGGGTGAGGCATTTCGATTGAACACTCCAACCACGAAAAAGAAATATTCATTTAAATAATAGAAATCCCATATGCCATAAAATTCTAAAACGAAGGAATCTTGACCGCACACACGTCAGTGCTCGGGGTAATTCACTGCTTCCCTACCCTCCATTCACCCTGTGTTGTGGGTGTCCGTCTTCTTGCAGTGAGACATTTTCTGCTGTTTTGGAAAGCATCACTTGGAAAACAGCAACAGGACGGAAGCATGTACTTTGTATGTAGGTCCTGTGGCAGAGAAAAGAACTAAAGGTCTGGTTCCTGCCTGGGAAGAGATTAGGTGGGAGACATATGATGTGCGCAAGCAAACGAGGCAACTGGATCAGGGAGTGCCAGGAAGAGGAGGGGAGTTGGGTGTCCAGGCTGCCAGTTAGAATTGCCTCGGGGGTGGAAGAGGTCCTTTGGGGTTTGAGCAAAAGCAGAAATGGGAGTTTATAAATATTCATTTTTTTTGTCAGTCTAGCATTGTTTTTGCCTTTTCTGGGCACAGCACTCCCTTTATTTTGGAAGACTCTCCATCTCTGCTGTATGTGGTCTGAGAGGTGTTGGCTTTTCTCTGGACAAGAAGTGGCATCCATCTACACTAAGCAGAATGTAGAGCTCGAACCCAGAGTTTCTAAGGTGGGAAATGACTAGATCTGATTTATGCCGTTGGTGGGATTCTAAAAAATGCTGGTTTTGGGCTCCTGCTGCCTAGATTCGGTGTCTGTCCTTGCTAGGGCCTGACTCTCCCTTTCCCCTCAGTTCTTCCCCCAGATTCCCTATTTGCTTAAGGCAACAAGAGTTGGGGTCTGTTGCATGAAGCCAAAGAATGCTAACTAATGGACGCAGAGAGAGAGAAGGTGCAAGTCTAACTCAGGGTATGTGCAGAGCCTGTGTTTGGATGCAGGGCAATGTTCGGGCACAGAAAAAGCTGGAGACAAGGCCAAATACATACATTGGCACTCGAGGAACTTATGGGCTTTAAGAGGTAATGGGCTCCTTGATACTGGAGGTATTCTGGTTTCAGCTAGATGACCACTTGGTAGGGATGGTCCTTACATGATTCAAGCATTATATGAAATGACCTTAGAGTTCACCTTCAACCTAAAATTCTCAAGCACTCACTAGCCTTTTACTGTCACTGACAAGCCCCCAAACTTAAATCCCAGTAGCCCAGGACAATCATAGAGCGTGGCGACAAAGAACGCACTGATATGTAATGTTCTGAGACTGTCTGTGGTACATTCAGTGGGCACCCCAACAGTTAGAGAATCTCAGCTCTCGGCATGTAAACCACCCCATAGCATTTGGTCAAGTGCACATCTACTTGGAGAAAGATAATTTTGCTTTCCCTACATGAGGCAATAATTTGTAAGCCATATGCATTAGGATTGGCTTTTAAAGCAGCAGTTGCTGTAATAAAAAATTCAACTTATGGGAAATTTCAACCATCCCTCTGCATAGTTCTTTCATTCTCAGTGGGGTTTGGCTGGGGCCCTGAGAAAGAAGGAAATTTTCATCGTGGTAGTCATTTCAAACCAAGCTGTTAGAGCATAGTCGTGAATGAGGTTGGGGTGAGAAGCAGGAAATGAGATGAATTTATGATTTATTTCAATGCCTTCAATTCCCGAAGTGTGTTTTAAATTTTTTTTTTTTTTTTTTCCTGGATATCGACTTACCTCCCCACAAAGCTTGTTGTTGTGTGCTCCTGGACTAAGAAAGAAAAACATTGTAAGGGTCTGTTTTGGACCATTAAGGCTCCTAGTGATGGGTTACAAATCAGCCTTTACATTTACTCTCTGCAATTTACAATCACCTGCCAAAGATGATCAGGAGCAGACCATTTTCCTGTTGCAGCATATCTTTGAGGGCATACGGAAATACATACACTCTTAAGTTTCTGTGTCAAGACTGGTCTGTCGGGGCACCTGGGTGGCTCAGTGGGTTAAAGCCTCTGCCTTCGGCTCAGGTCATAATCCCAGGGTCCTGGGATCGAGCCCCGCATCGGGCTCTCTGCTCGGCAGGGAGCCTGCTTCCTCCTCTCTCTCTGCCTGCCTCTCTGTCTACTTGTGATCTCTGTCTGTTAAATAAATAAATAAAATCTTTAAAAAAAAAAAAAAAGACTGGTCTGTCACTCAGCAAGCATGTAGGCATTTGACATTTGCTAAATGTGTCACAAGTTGAAATTTGGTGGGATGTCTTCTAAACCAAATGGCTTCTTCTGGAACCTATTAAACATGTAAAAATGGCAAAGAGCGTGGGGCTAGCGTCAATCTTTTTTTTTTTTTTTTTTTTTTAAGATTTTCTTTATTTATTTGAGCGAGCGAGAGAGAATGAGCAAGGAGGTTAGCAGGGGGAGGGGCAGAGGGAGAAAGAATCTCAAGCAGACTCTGGGCTGTGGGCAAAGCCCCACTCAGGGCTCCATCTCATAACCCTGAGATCACGACGTGGGCCAAAACCAAGGTCAGAGGCTTCAACTGACTGAGCCTCCAGACGTTGCCCCGCGAATGTCAGTCATTATTCCATGAGCTTTGCTGGGTGGTGAATACACGTGGTTCCTCTTGTTGAATGACCCAGCCCTGGAGAGTCCAACACATAGAAACCGAGTCATTACAACAGAAGGCGTAGAGTCAGGTAACCAAGCCATTCTTTCGCTTAGTGCTGAGATCGCTGCTCCCGCGGTTTCTATAAATAGGAACTGAAATCGTGTAGAATTCACAGAGAGAAGGTGGAAAGGAGGAGTACAAGCAGAAGGAATAATATGACCAAAGGGTTAGAGGCATGACCACGTGTGACTCCTTTAGGGGACCATGGTCGTCGGAGCCTTGCTATTTAAAGTGGAGCCCCCAGACGAACAATGTTTGCATTCCCTGAGAATTGTCTTCAAAGGAAGATGCCTGTTTAGTACATCTGGCGAGGGGCCCAAGACTCTGCCTCGCTCACAAGTTCCCACCCGACGTGGCTGCTGACGGCTCGACCACACACTCCGAGGAGCCGGGAACGAGAGCATCTGAGCCTAAGTGTCTTTTTTTTTTTTTTTTTTAAGATTTTATTTATTATTTATTTGACAGAGAGAGAGATCACAAATAGGCAGAGAGACTGACAGAGAGAGAGAGATGAGGAGAAGCAGGCTCCCTGCTGAGCAGAGAGCCCAATGCGGGACTCGATCCCAGGCCCCTGGGATCATGACCTGAGCCGAAGGCAGAGGCTTAACCCACTGAGCCACCCAGGCGCCCCCTGAGCCTAAGTGTCTTGATGCGAAGTGACATCAAGGCTATAAAGTTCATCGGGGCTGTTCTGAGGTGTGTGCGGCTTATCCTGCAGCAACGTCTTTGAGGGTAAGGACGCCTGAGTTCTGTTTTCACCTTTGCAATTCTCTCCCCTCATCCACAGACTTTATGTCATAGGATGGCTAATTACTGTCACAGCTCGAGACCTACGGTGCGCTCTCTGGCCAGGCAGTTTGAAGCAACGGCGGCAAGCATGCTGGTGCTTGGTAGGAAGGAGCTAAGAGAAACGACCAAAGCAAACACCGTGTGGTGTCAAGATACAAAGCAGATGGCCTGTGTCCTAGCACACTTGACACAGTGCCCAAACCCACTAGAACAATTGCTCATTTATTCATTCAGTCATTCAACCCTGTGCCTCACTCTTCCGATCAGCACTGGGGGCCTCAGGAAGGGGTTGGTGGTGAGCCGGGTGAGGAGAGGGGAAGGGATGATTTTGACCTGGATTTGAACTCAGACTTGGAAAGGAGTTTTCCTTAACCAGATGACTCTGACACAGCAAAAGGAAGAGCGGAACCTGGGTTATAATGTAGGATTAGAATAACTGTGGGATAGGAGTTCCATACGGGGGACCGATGTAGTGTCACTGAAATGTGGATCGATGATGTACACAGTTGTGGGCAAACCGCAGGCTGAACGTGTACTTTCTGAGCAGTTTTCAAAGCACTATGAGGGGTCATCTAGAGAAGACCTAATGTGATCCAGACACAACCCAACACACCATCTGAGAAGAATGGCAGAATTTTAGCTTGACCCATACATGGCCCGATTTATAATCTTAGAATTAATGGTACCTGGATGGATATGATTTCTTTCTTTCTTCCTCTTTCTTTCTTTCTTTCTTTCTTTCTGGGTGATAATTATTGGCTTTCAGCCTTGCTAAGATTGAAAGGACCTGAAGGTTTGCCAGAAAATGGATTGCTAGCTAATGGGAAAAGAAATATAAAAGTGATTGGGATTCCCCCAACCACCAATCACTCTACTCAGACAATATAAAGCGGAGTGTGAAAGTCATAAAGACTAAAATCCTTTACCTCATGAGTGGCCTCTCATTCATTTTATTGAGTAGCAACTTTGGGCCAGGTACTTTTCATAGGATACCCTCTTAATTCTCAAACAGCCTTATGACCAGCTATCATGATTAATATTTTACGGGTGAGTAAGTTGAGACTCAGAAAAATAAGGTAGCTTGCCTGACAACTGGTCAGTCGCAGAGTCCCCCTTGAATGTAGGTCTCCCTGGCTGCCTGAGCGACCTGCTGTCCAGGGCAGTGACAATCTGTGCCCTGAATACCTACATTTGTCTTGAAAGACAAGTGATCCAAAACTACTGGTTTTAAGAGCAAGTCAAGGTCCCTACCGTAGAGCACCTAACAAAGTCAACAGTTTCAAGGATGAGGGAAATTCTCATCGCTGGAAAATTTCTTTCTTTCTTTCTTTTCTTTTTTCTTTCCTTTTTTTTTTTTTTTAAGTTTTTATTTATTTATTCGTCAAAGAGTGAGAAGGAGAGCACAAAGCAGGGGGGAATGGCAGGCAGAGGGAGAAGCAGTCTCATTGCTGAGCAAGGAGCCCAACACAGGACTTGATCCCAAGACCCCGGGATCATGACCTGAGTCAAAGGCAGACACTTAACTGACTGAGCCATCCAGGTATCCCTCATTGGAAAATTTCTTAATGAGAAGGATGAATGTCATCTGGACACACTACTGAGGGTCGACTTGGTGGTGTCCGCAGTGTCTTAAACTCTAAGGAAGCTATGTTCAGCCCTCTAGAATAGCGAATTTCCTGTTGGAGAAGCCTCTCCAAATGGATTAGAGATGGCTCATGAATTCTCATTAGAAATCTGTAAAATTAAAATGAATCAAGGATCAGACATATTTTTGAGCCTTCAGATAGCAGTCTTCCCTTCTCTGGGAAGGCTCCAAATGGATGTTAATAGAAGGGTGAATTAATCCCCTGTGTCAATATTCTGACACAGAATATTCTCCTATTTTGTTTGGAAAAGGTATGATGGTTCATTGGGAAGTGAGGCCTGAAGGAGATGGATGGTTCTAAAGGCCACTAATGGACCTGGCAGAACACTCTGGGATAGTGGGTTCTGCTTCAAACCAACCAACCAACTAAATAGCTATGAAGCGAATGGACCTGAGTTTTTAATTTTCTGTTCGACCACTTTGTAGCAACTGACTTTGAACAAGTCATTTCGACTCCCTGAGAATCAATTTCCCCAGCTCTAAAAAGAGACTAATGATACCTGCCTTTCATGGTGGTTAAATGAGATGATGTGTATGTAACGAACCTAGCACAATGTCTAATGTCTAGCTGACACTTGGAACTGGTATTACAGTAAAGGATTATTTACCTAGGAGTTTAAACTTGGTAGTAGGGGGAAAATGAGATTATGAAATGGTTCTAAATGTATGTTTAATTTTTTTAATTTAATTGATTTATTTTTGAGAGAGCATGCTTATGATAGCAAGCAGAGAGGGTCAGATGGTGAGAGAAATCTTAAGCAGGCTCCATGCCCAGGGGTATGGCTCGATCTCAAGACCCTGAGATCATGATCTGAACTGAAATCAAAGAGTTGGAGGCTTAACCCACTGAGCCACCCAGGTGCCCCTAAAAGCATTTTTTAAAAAAATAGTCATGCGGCACCTGGATGGCTTAGTCAGTTAAGCATCTGCCTTCAGCTGGGATCGTGATCCCAAGGTCCTATGTTGGGCTCCCTGGTCAGCGGGGAGTCAGCGTCTCCCTCTCTCCCTGCCCTTACCCCTGCTTGTGCTCTCTCTTTCAAATAAATAAATATAAGCTTTTAAAAAAAATTTGAAAAGAGATTATCCATTAGAAAAATAACAGCACAAAAAAAAAGTAAAAAAGGAAGAAAAAAAAGAGAAGCACTGTCTTTTTTTTTTTTTTTTAAAGATTTTATTTATTTATTTGAGAGAGAGAGACAGTGAGAGAGAGCATGAGCGAGGAGAGGTCAGAGGGAGAAGCAGACTCCCCATGGAGCTGGGAGCCTGATGTGGGATTTGATCCTGCGATTTCGGGATCATGACCTGAGCCGAAGGCAGTCGTCCAACCAACTGAGCCACCCAGGCATCCCGAGAAGCACTGTCTTAACAGAAGAGCCATTTACGATGATCTCTGGGCTGTGATGATACAGGTGAGGTGAGGAGGGCCGGGTCTGTGAAAGGCAGACCCTGGATGACACGGGGATGCAGTGGACGCCCTGTGGGTGCTCACATGGAGTGCTGGTCCTTCCCGACTAATTTATTTTGATGGGTAACAGCTGTTTTAAAGCTTAAACTTAGTAGCAGGCAAGCATGTATCACAAGAAATGAGTTTGAATGTGCTCTGCAACCCATGGAGGCAGGAAATTTCACTGATTTAATTTTTCTAAATTTAATTGAATTAAGCTCCTCGGGAGCCACCTCCCAGGGCTGGTAATTTGACCAACATTAGTTGTCCAGGGTGAGCTTCTCCACATCCCTTCTTTTGTTTTGTTTCGATTTTCCCCACACTCCTAGTTTTCTGTAAGAACTCTCTTCTACCTGTTCCGGACTGAAAGTTTGTGTCTCTGCCCTGTCTCCCTACCAATCGTACGTTGAAATCCTACCCCCCACAAGGTGATGGTATCTGGACATGGGGCCTTTGGGAGGTGATTAGGTCATGAAGGTGGAGCCCTCATGGAGGGGATGAATGTCCTTATAATAGAGACCTCTGAGAGCTTCCTCACCCCTTCCACCATTGTAGGAAGGAACAAGAAGCAGGACTCTATCAGACACTGAGTCTGCTGGTACCTTGACCTTGGACTTCCCAAGCCCCAGATCTATGTTTAGAAGTTGCCCAGTCCATGGTCTTCTGTTAGAGCAGCCCAGACAGATGAAGAAACCTACACAAAGCATGGTCCTCCAAAGCTTGTAATACAGAACTTGGGGTCCCACCCCAGACCTAGAAATCAGAATTTGTGCTTTAACCAGAGACTCTGGTGATTCATGTGCATGTTGTAGTTTGGGAAGCATCGATGGGAGGGACTTGGAGACCCATGTAGTCCTGAAAATGTAAGGAAGGGCTGCTGGTCTTCAGAACTCTAGGATCACTGAGATACATATGTCCAATCTTTGGAGGTTGATTGGGAAACAGGTGTTTCTATTTGTTCTGGGCTTCCATTGCTCCTTCAAAAGTCCTGCCCATGCTGGGCACCTGGGTGGGTGGGTCCTCACTACCTTCAAAGTACCAGCATTGATTTCATCACCCCCCAGACCCTTGGGGCCAACCATTTCTTCTTACATCACTGTTGCTGTTCCGATGGAGAGGGCGGCATTAGGGCCCAGGAGAGGCTCTACACAGGCTCAGCAACCTGCAAACCAGTCTTTTCTGGAAGGTTCTAAGAAATGGGTCTCAGGTGTGGTCACTGGCCAGTGACTCCTTTTGGGAGGAAGGACACCCAGTTCCAGCAGTGAACCAGAATCTGCAGCCAGCAACATGAATCCACAACAGGGGGAAATACTTGGGAAAGCCAGTGATGATCCTGGTTCAAGCTGGACCAGTCAGGCTGGGGGTTGGCTGCGTTTCTGTCCTGTGAAATAATGCAGGAGTGAGTGGGCCACTAAGACTCTTTCCCAGGGCCAGAGCAATGACTGTTTCCCCAATCAACATCAGGCTATGCCATCTAACTCAAGGTTTTAGTGACATCGGATGCACGCTCCCTACACCCCCCCCCGCGCCTTGAGAATAAACAAACAACTAAGAATTTCCAGGATGTTTTAATTACTTATTGTGAAACGGCAACAGAAAATTTGAAATTGAGGCTGATTCAGGAAATTCAGAATCTGAGGCTTTTTTTGGGTAGGTAATTGATGTTTTGGGAAAAATAATTTGATTAGAACCCCTAATCCACTTTTATTGTTATTGAAAATAACAAAACAGATGCTGTCACGGTAGTGTTTATCTGACTAAGCTTTTGAGAATTCATTTATCCTTACACGGTAGCACATCTTGAAGGGAAAGAGAAAACGTAGCTACAAAAACTTAGCATAAAATAAGTTTCAGTATAAATATTCATTAGTTTCAGGTTCTGTCTTCCTTCTATCCTTCCTTCCTTTCTTTTTTAAAAGATTTTATTTACTTATTTGACAGAGAGAGTGACAGCAAGAGAGGGAACACAAGCAGAGGGAGTGGGAGAGGGAGAAGCAGGCTTTCTGCCAAACAGGCAGCCCAGTGCGGGACTCGATCCCAGGACTCTGGGATCGTGACCTGAGCCAAAGGCAGACATGATGACTGAGCCACCCAGGCGCCTCCCTTTCTCTCTCTCTCTCTTTCTTTCCATGAAAGGTGAGATCTTAAAAACCAGCTTGAGCCAAATTTCACATGAATTCTGCCTTGGTCTGATCTCCACTGACCTTTTGTTCCTATAATTAGAATCACTGCCTACATCACTATTAGTTAAGGAGGCTTAATATTTAGATAGATCTGTTTTAAAATTGCTATTAAATTGGGTGCAATCAGGTTCCCATGTGAGCTCACCAGTCTTCAGACCCAGGGTGAAGGCTGTTTCTCATTTAAACGTTGTCAAACTAAGAAGAATGATCGGTTTGCTCCTGAATTTTGCATAAGTCAGCATAGTAGAAGCTTAGTCATGCAAATCCCTATTACTTAGCATGTCCCTAGCCCAGAAAGGCAGAGCCGTGTTTCCATATTTTATCTGTGTTTGTAGTTGAAAGCATGCTTTCTATTGTGCTTTTAAAAAACAGATGTCAGGACAATGTTTAAAGCACATAACCCGAGTCTTGAAAAAATGTTTTTTCTACTTTAAAGGGGGGGGGGGATCCATAATAATTAATTCAGTCTGCCAGTTTGTATTTTCAAGGAATATTTTAACCATTGAGGGACTTCCCAGCTCCTACCCTTGAAAGAGTGCCCTCACACAGCCAAGGAAGGCTGGAGCCCTTCCGAGCCCACCGTTTTTATTGTAAACTCACCCAGACAGGGATAGAGTTGGTCTTTGAAGCCTTCAGACGCCCTGAGAACTCCGGGGCTCTGTGTTCTCATTGAGCAAACGGCACAGGAAGCGAGAGGGAAGGGCTGAGGTCAGGGTGAACCAGAGAGGCACGTTAGAGTTCAGGAGGAATCTGGGGCAGGGGCAGTGGGCTGGAAGAGTCCAGAAGGCAGAGGAAGCGCCCTTTCCCTGGGGGAAACACAGGTGAATTGGCAGGAGCCCGAGGACCGGTGGGTGGAACAGATGGTCTAGGGTCAGGAATCAAGTTCAGTTCTGCGTAGCGCAGCCATGGAGGGTACTCAAACAGGGAAACAGAACCTGGGCTGAGCGCACTCCACAGGAGGGTGTATAAAGGCCGCAAGTCTGTCGGCCCACACCTGGCAACCACTCGCAGCATTTGTCTGAACCTGGCTCCTGGTAGGGTTGGAACAGTTCCCAGCCCGGGGAGGGGAGGTTCCTCACCCTATCCCACGAGAGAGGGTTTATAGGGGAAGGAACACAGCAGGAAGATAGACCATGGTCAGAAGTGTGGATCTGGAATAGGCTTTTGAGATGGACCAGAGCCGGTCTCTCTTTGCAGAGGAGAGGGACCGAAGCCTAGTTTCCAAGGTAGGTTGTCTGATATCCCTGGGCCTCTGCTTGTCATCCGTCCATCAAAAGCATCCACAGTCCTATTACTGATACAGTGGCAGGACCCAGGGTCAAACCCAGATGTCTCCATGTCACCATGTCTCCATTTATCTCTCTGAGAACAGTTTTGCAAATTAATAAGGGGCCCACACCAGGGGCCTGGAGGACAGGCAAGATGTGGTTTAAAAGGCATGATGTTAGGGACGCCTGGGTGGCTCAGTTGGTTGGACGACTGCCTTCGGCTCAGGTCATGATCCTGGAGTCCTGGGATCGAGTGCCACATCAGGCTCCCAGCTCCATGGGGAGTCTGCTTCGCTCTCTGACCTTCTCCTCGCTCATGCTCTCTCTCACTGTCTCTCTCTCAAATACATAAATAAAATCTTAAAAAAAAAAAAAAAAAAACTCTTGAAAAAAAAAAAAAGGCATGATGTTAGGCGGAAGCATTGTGTGGACAATTTTTTAAAAAGATTTATTCATTTATTTGAGAGAGAGGGAGCAGGGGGAGGGGCAGAGGGCAAGAAATGCTCCAGCAGATCCCGTCGGAGCGTGGAGCCTGGTGCGGGGCTCGATCTCACGACCCCGAGATCACGACCCGAGTGGAAATTGAGAGTCCACCGCACAACCCCCTCAGCCCCCAAGATGCCCCTTGTGTGAACAACTTCGGCAAGAGGACCTACTTTCTAGTTGATCTGGGTAGTGAGCAGGTGTCGGGTGTGGGAGAAAAGTCCTAAGAAGGAAGGAGCACAGACTGGGCCTTGGAGCCAAATACCTGGCCCTCCGTTGTTCTTTGTCAAGCGGTATGCGTGGGACACACGGGTGAATACGGTTACGGAATTCCTCCATCCAGAAAAACAGAGAAGCTGGATCTCCGGGCACTTCTCACCAATCTTCATGAATAACCCCTTTCTGTGGATGGTAGGGGCGGCACATGATTCCAGGGGTGTCTCAATGAGTCACTGACCAGGCAGAAACTTGTTTCAGGATCCAGTGTCACTGAGGGGTGGGGGGGGAGGCACGCGGGGCAGGAAGTGAAGGGGCAGAGAGAGCTGTGGTGGTGAGAGCACGGCCATGTCCTCTTGAGATTTCTTCTCTAGATCTTTCACTCCTTCAGTAAGAACGTGGAAAACATCTGCTGGGTCCCCAGGGTTCCGTGGCTCTGCTGTGATGGGGGGCCTTCGGGGTACGACGTCCCTGCCCTTAAGAAACTTACGCTCTATGGAGAACGCAAAGCACATTTGAAGTTCTTGGGCAGTAATTACAAGGTAACTCACACCGTCTCCTCCTTTGAGGTAGAAGATCAAAAGGGCTGTGTTCCAGTGGGGCATCATGTCCGTGCCTGTCCGTGTTGCCCAACCGCCCTGGAGGTACTCGGATTGGAGGCAAGAGGGGCCGGGTAGACTAGGTTTTACGGACTTTTCCACTCCCTCCTCTGGATCTGTTGCCTCACCGGGAGCCTGGGAATTACAGGGCTGGCTCTCTGACTCACCAGGATGTCGTCAAGATGGGCGAGACAGGGTCTGTCCTGCACCTCCTGCCCTCAGTTGCAAAGGCATCTCCAGAACTGAATGCAGAGTGTTAATGCTGATGATAGCAGTTTCGATCTGCATTTCCATATGCTCGACAACCTAATCCACCCTGTCTAAACATGGAAATCCCATAACTCTGCCCAACTCATCACTCCATTAATCCACTTAACCCCTGGCCAACACATAATCTAAATATTTAATCTTGTCTATTTGTTATCTGTGTTTATCCCATGTTAATTCACGGTCTGACTCTCCTCTCTGTTTATCCGTGTTGGTGGAATTTGACTCCAACCAGGAGTACCCCAAGGAGGGGAAGGGAGAGTGCCTTGTCCATTTCTTTCCCTTCTGCCTCGCTAGTCCCGAACTCAGCACATAGTAGACGCTTACCAATTGTTTATTGTTAAAGGGCCAGCAGCTCCCATCATAATTTTTTTTTTCCATCTGCAGACAGATCTTTCATTATTACCGTGGAAAACTCTTACTGTTTCGAATGCCCACCCCAATGCCTGGCAGAGAGTGAGTGTTTAATGGAAAGTTGGATGAATGATCTTCCGTCGTCCTGTGGGAGCTGGCAAATGCAAAAATGGGAGGACCGTTCTAGAAAGCAGGAGACTTGGTTTTGCAATGAGCTGTTGGATGAGATTGGTCAAACTTTTTAAAGCTTCTCGGCCTCCGTTTTCTCATCCGTCACATGGACAGATGGGATTAGGTGAATGCCAAGCTGCTTGGACTTGGCTGCTTTTGTCTAGGTCTGGAAGTCGTCGTACCCCGAGAAGCCTGAGGAGAGTCACCAGGTATTGGAATGAGCACTTCTTTCCACCACTGGCACTCGGGGATCAGGGGAATGAGCAAGAAAACGGGGTGCCTGTTCCCCTTCAGGCCTCCCACTCACTCTCACTGTCTGTCCCTCCCAGCCTGGGCTCGGGACTCCAGACATCTGCTCATTCCATCTGCATCGGCTCATGTTTATCCAATGCCCTGGATGCCTGGGCCCCAAGTCACCTGGGGGAGGGCATGTGTAGAGAGGGTGAGGAGTGGGTCTCGATCGCGCCAAAACCTCCATATGGACTATATTTCTCCCCGTGCAAAACCCAGGCATGTGGGAGGTAGAAGGAGAATGAAGGAGATCCTAATTTATTGCTCAGTCATGTTTATTTTCACTCTTGGCTGGTTTAGGGCATTTTTCCTTAATGTATTAGGGTCACAATTTTATCGGCTTCAAGGATGCTTGAAAGCTGTGTGCGTGAGAGAGAGAGAGAGAGAGAAGGAGAGACGTCTGTGTTAAGATAACTTGGCTTCTCTCTTTTTTATTCTCATGAATTTTTTTCCAGGACAATTTTGATTTTTAGGGGTGCCTGGCTGGCTCAGTGGGAGCGGCATATCATTCCTGAACTCAGGATTCTGAGCTCAAGCCTCATGTTGGGGTGTAGAGCTTACTTGAAAAAAAATTTTTTTTTTTATTCTTATGTTTAACCTGAATAATGAAGTGTCCTAGCTAAATATGACTCCCTTCTTACAGATCACCCCACCCACCACCGTCCCATCATGGTTAGTGTAATTTGCCCAGATCCAAAATTCAGACCGGCTTAGCTAGGTTCAAAGAGGCTCCCTCACCTTCTAGGCGACTGGCTTCCTCCCTGGTCTTTTTTTTTTATTACCTTTTTTTTTTTTTTTTTAAGATTTTATTTATTTATTTGACAGACAGAAATCACAAGTAGGCAGAGAGAGAGAGGAGGAAGCAGGCTCCCTGCTGAGCATAGAGCCCGATGCGGGGCTCGATTCCAGGACCCTGGGATCATGACCTGAGCCGAAGGCAGCGGCTTAACCCACTGAGCCACCCAGGCGCCCCTTCCTCCCTGGTCTTTAATAATATCAGAACTGGCTACTCTTTATTAAGCACTACGCCAGGCCGCACAGTGAGACGTTTGTGTGATGATGTAGGAAATATCTCCATTTTACAGGTGAGAAAGTTAAGGCTCAGAGAAATTAACAAGGCTTAAAGCACGAGTTTTTTGTTGTTGTTGTGGTTGTTTTGCTGGGTTGGTTCATCCTAAGGAAATAGGATCGAAAGCACATTTTGCCGACCGGAAGGCAGCAAGCACATGTGCCTGAGCCGAGAGTAGCCAAAGTGGCAAGGAGAAGGAGGGCTCTATGCTCTCAGAAATAAAGGCAGCAAAAAGGAGGAGAAGGTTTCAGGCAAAGGGATTTTAGCACTCTGGTGCTTCCCCCCAGGCTTGCCCTCAGGACCCACAGAGCTGCCTTGGGGAACAGCCCGCATCACCGTGGCCTCCCAAGATCGGGGGCACCCTCCAGAAGGTGCAACTCTTGACAGTGTTTAGCTCATTTGTCTGCCATGGTAGGCCCTCTGCTCAGGACAGGGATGGCAAAGACGAGGGACACCCACTCCCACCCCTCCAGCACCTCCAGTTTCTCAGCACACACCTGGACTGAGAACCCAGTGCCCGGTTCCGGGGTCCTGGTCCCCACTGTCCCGAGTGACTCTCCAGGGACACGAGAGCCACAACCCACCTCTCTTCCCAAGCACAGAGTCCTACGGGGACCCTCAGAGAGCTAAGGAGGTGTTTTCAAGTCGCAAAGGGGCACCCCGTCAGAGAGACGGGGGCGGGGGCTGTGGTGTGGACGGCAGCAGCTCCCTGACTGTTTGGATATGCTCCCTGTGCAGGGGCCATTCAACAGTAACGCGTTCTGACAGCCCATGACAATGTTTCCTGTGTTAAATTTATGCTCTTTCATAAAAGAACAGTGTCTGCCAAATTATCAACGCGTGGCCAGGGTGGCACTTAACATTTAAAAATCACTTTGGATCGTGGTGGTACAGGTATCAAAGTTTCTTAAATGTTGAGCTGTTTTCCTGTTTGTCTCTTTTGGTTTTTGGGGTCTGCGTGTGTGTGTGCGCGCGTGTGTGTTTGTGTTTCCTACTGCCCTTTTCCTTCTGACTTCTTGGAAATAGCAGAAGGGAAAAGAATGTTAGGATAGCAATTTTGGGGTGATAGGTGAGGACATGCACAACCAGGGGACAGATTAGGCCCTTGAATTAGAAATGGTTCTGGAACATTGGCCAAAGTATTTCTTATCTGTAATAACATGGTTTATTTTTTCTCAGTCGAATTTCATCAAGAAAGGTGAGAATGATTTAACTTTGGGTTAAAGAGAATTTACAGAAGGGCTATTGTTTCATTATCCATCCCTACAGAGGTGCATGCAGAGCCTGGTCCCCCATGGGTGGTTTTGAAACTGGTTCTAGGACATTGGATGGGAAATTTATTTGCGCTCTATTTAGACGTTTATTTTGTTTATGTGTATATGTGGATAGTTCTGGGGAAAACTTGGCCGGAGGAAAGTGACCCATATTTTTTTCCTGCACAGAGCACGCAGGTCTGTACAGAGGCAAAACTGCTCTGTACTAAGAGTAGGGCCCACGGCCTGATGCAAGCAGGGACCTGGGGTTTACCTAAGACACGTTGTTTAACGAGCTGTGGTTACCAGGCAGAGTAGGTCCTTGACAAATCATTAAATATTTGTTTGGTCACATGATACATTTTCCTCCTCAAGTGCTTCCAGCCAGTCCATAAATGAGAAGCAAACTAGGACCGGGTCAGTGATTAGTTTCTGTGAATAACAGTTACACTGCTTTTTTTTTTTTTTTTAAGATTTTATTCATTTATTTGAAGAGAGAGGGAGGGAGCATGCATGAGGGGGGGAGGGGGGAAGCGAGAGAGAGAGACTGTCACATAGACTCCACACTGAGCGTGGAGCCTGACGCGGGGCTCTATCTCACAACCCTAAGATCATGACCTGAGCGGAAATCAAGAGGCAGATGCTTAACCAACAGAGCTACCCCAGGCGCCCCTCACACTGTATGTTTTAGATCTCTGGACCTATTTCAAGACTGCTGAATCTTACACTGGGAAACAAAAACACCCAGATGTGGGGCGCCTGGGTGGCTCAGTGGGTTAATAAGCATCTGCCTTCAGCTCAGGTCATGATCTCAGGGTCCTGGGATCGAACCCTGAATCAGGCTCTCTGCTCAGCAGGGAGCCTGCTTCCTCCTCTCTATCTCTCTGCCTGCCTCTCTGCCTACTTGCGATCCTTGTCTGTCAAATAAATAAATAAAATCTTAAAACAAACAAACAAACAAAAACCCTTAAACTCTGCATACCCTTCCACTCAAATTTTGCCTCTAGGAGGAAATAGTTGTCAATGAATCCAAAGTTCCAGCTGTATGGCTGTCTAGCTCAGCACTGTTTATAATAATGAAATTTGGAAACGACTTACATGCCCAGCCGTAAAGGGTTGGTTAAATAACACATGTTAAGATCCAAATATATCATTTGAAGTGATGCTGAAGAAGAACATTTGGCGGCATGGAAAAATGTTGACAATATACTGTTAAGGAGAAAAAGATTAAAAAATGATATGCATATGACTGTATTGTCAATAAAGAATATACATTCACACTTCGAAAAAAAGACTTAATTATGTGGCAAAATGTTAATGGTTATCTTTAGTTGGTGAGATTATGAGTTGTAAGTGATCTTACTTTTGAATGTTTATAATGATCCCATTTCTTTCGTAGCGAAAAAAATACTACTTTTAAAAAACTGCATGGAAAGACATTAAATGAGAATCTCCTTTGAAATGAAAGCTCAGATAGAAGCGTGGTTCTATGGTAACCTCCAGCAGCTCAATATGACTGCACATCAAGTGGCGATCAGGTAAGTAGAGAGAAGATGTTTGACCTTGGGGCATCTGCGTTTTCTAAAATCCAGAGTTTTTCGTGTTGATTAAAAAAAAAAAGTAATCTAGAAAAAAAAGTTTCCTCCCTTACAACTCTGAAATACACCCAGGAATTAAGTCCCTTTCAATCAGGCAGGCAAATGGCCTTGCCTGCAACTGTCATGATTCTAGCAAGTGCGAATATGGCGTATGGCATGGAACGGATGCTCACGGAGGGGGATAGAAGGGTACTTTTGTTGTAATGAATGTGCGATTTTATTTCCGTTATTTTCAAGACATAAAATAGGAATCCTTGCAAGAACTGCTAAACAGAGAGCTTTTTTTGAGTCTACCATATGATTCTTGATCTTAGATTTTCATGGGGAAAAAAAAACAACCCACAACAATTTGGCAAGTGTCAGCTTCTAAGCCAGCATTAACAGGCTTGTGATAGAGGACCTATGATCTCTTTTGGTAGGGGGGCTACTTTTGTGTGGAGGTTGCTGATGGTAAGAGAGTTACAGAGGCTGATAGATATTTCTGGAAGGGCTGAGGCTGATTATACCCCCCTGTGCACACCTCATTCTAATTAACATTATTGTGGCTATTGGCTAGCTAGCTGGACTGGAAGAATAATGGATTGTACAGTAACATAGTAGCTAATATTTCCACAGCACTTTTGCTTCTACATATATTATTACATTAAACCTTTTTCACAACCTTGTGAATGTTACTATTTAGAAATGAGGAACATGACTGAACCCAATATAGAAATCTGTAATACAGGGGCGACTGGGCGGCTCAGTTGTTGGGCGTCTGTCTTCTGTTCAGGTCATAATCCCAGATCCTGGGATCAAGCCCTGCATCGGGCTCCCAGCTCAGCGGGAGCCTGATGCACCCCTCTCCCACTCCCCTTGCCTGTGTTCCCCCTCTTGCTATCTCTCTTGCTGTGAAATAAAGAAATAAAATCTCACACACAAAAAGGAAGAAATCTGTGATAGAGCTGAGATTTGAACCCAAGTCTCTGACACCAAATCCTATTCTTTCCCACAGTTTTCTGCTACTTGGAGTCTCACTAGGGACAAAGTACGATGTAATATTTGGCCAACAATTTCCTGGATTAAGTTGACATGGTTAACTTTCATGGTTTGGAAAACAATGTAATAGACATCTCTTTCACATGGTATATTAAAAAATATTTCTAGCCCTTTTTCAATTACTTTACATTGACTTTTTAAAAAAATTGCCATTAATTTAATTTAATTTTTTATTTTATTAACATATAATGTATTATTTGCTTCAGGGGTACAGTTCTGTGAATCATCAGTCCAACACAATTCACAGCACTCACCATAGCACATACCCTCCCTAATGTCCATAACCCATCCCTCCCACACTCCTCCCCTCCAGTAACCCTCAACCCTCATCCTCATCTTTAAGAGATTAAGAGTCTCTTTATGGTTTGTCTCCCTCCCTGGTCCCATCTTGTTTTATTTTTTCCCTCACTTCCCTCCATGGCCCCATGCACAGCCTCTCAAATTCCTCATATCAGAGAGATCATATGATAACTGTCTTTCTCTGATTGACTTATTGTGCTTAGCATAATTCCCTCTGGTTCCATCCATGTCATTGCAAATGGCAAGATTTAAATTTTTTGATGGCTGCATAGTATTCCAGTGTGTGTGTGCGCGTGTGTGTGTGTGCATGTGTGTGTGTGTGCGTGTGTGTAGACACCACACCTTCTTTATCTATTCATCTGTTGATGGACATCTAGGTTCTTTCCATAGTTTGGCTATTGTGGACATTGTTGCTATAAACAATTGGGTGCATGTGCCCCTTCATTACATTTGTATCTTTGGGGTAAATACCCAGAAGTGTGATTGCTAGGTTGTAGGGTATTTCTATTTTCAACTTTTTGAGGAACCTCCATACTGTTTTCCAGAGGGGTGCACCAGCTTGCATTCCCACCAACAGTGTAGTGGGGTTCCTCTTTTTTTGCCTCCTCGCCAACACCTGTCTTTTCCTGACTTGTTAATTTTAGCCATTCTGACTGGTGGGAGGTGGTATCTTACTGTGGTTTTGATTTGTATTTCCCTGATGCCAAGTGATGTTGAGCACTTTTTTCATGTGTCTGTTGGCCATCTGGATGTCTTTGCAGAAATATCTGTTCATGTTTTCTGCCCATTTCTTGATTGGATTATTTGTTCTTTGGGTGTTGAGTCTCAAAAGTTCTTTATAGATTTTGGATTTTAGCTCTTTATCTGATATGTCATTTGCAAATATATTCTCCCATTCTGTAGGCTGTCTTGTGGTTTTGTTGACTGGTTCCTTTGCTGTGCGAAAGCTTTTTATCTTGGTGAAGTCCCAATAGTTGATCTTTGCCTTTGCTTCTGTTGCCCTTGGCAATGTCTCCAGGAAGAAGTTGTTGAGGTCGAAGAAGTTCCTGTCTGTGTTCTCCCCAGGGATTTTGATGGATTCCTGTCTCACATTGAAGTCTTTCATCCAGTTTGAGTCTATTTTTGTGTGTGTTGTAAAGAAAAGGTCCAGTTTCATTCTTCTGCATGTGGCTGTCCAATTTTCCCAATACCACTTGTTGAAGAGACTGGATTCCACTCCCCCGCCCCTGCACTGGACATTCTTTCCTACTTTGTCGAAGCTTAGTTGACCATAGAGTTGAGGATCCATTTCTGGGCTCTCTATTCCTTTCTATTGATCTGTATGTCTGTTTCTGTGCCAGTACCATACTGTCTTGATGATTAAAGCTTTGTAATAGAACTTGAAGTCTGAAATTATGATGTGCCAACTTTGATGTTCTTTTTCAACATTTCTCTGGCTATTTGGGGTCTTTTCTGGTTCCATATAAATTTTAGGGTTATTTGTTCCATTTCTTTGAAAAAAGTTGATGGTATTTTGATAGGGATTGTATTGAATGTGTAGATTGCTTTAGGTAGCATAGACATTTTCACAATATTTGTTCTTCTAATCCATGAGCATGGAACAGTTTTCCATTTTTTTGTGTCTTTCTCACTTTCTTTCATGAATGTTTTATAGTTTTCTGGGTACAGATTTTTTGCCTCTTTGGTTAGATTTACTCCTAGGTATCTTATGGTTTTGGGTGTAATTCTAGTGGGATAGACTCCTTAATTTCTCTTTCTCCTGTCTTGTTGTTGGTGTATAGAAATGCAACTGATTTCTGTGCATTGATTTTACATCCTGATACTTTACTGAATTCCTGTATGAGTTCTAGCAGTTTTGGAGTGGAGTCTTTTGGGTTTTCCACATAAACTATCATATCACCTGAAAAGAGTGAGAGTTTGACTTCTTCTTTGCTGGGTCAGAAGTCTTTAATTTCTTTTTGTTGTCTGATTGCATAGGCTAGGACTTCTAGTACTATGTTGAATAGCAGTGGTGATAGTGGATAGCCTTACCATGTTCCTGACCTTAGGGGAAAAGCTTTCAGTTTTTCCCCATTGAGAAAGATATTTGCTGTGGGTTTTCATAGATGGCTTTTATGATATTGAAGTATGTACCCTCTGTCCCTACATTGTAAAGAGTTTTTTTATTTTTTTTTTTAAAGATTTTATTTATTTATTTGACAGAGAGAGATCACAAGTAGGCAGAGAGGCAGGCAGAGAGAAGGAGGAAGCAGGCTCCCTGCTGAGCAGAGAGCCCGATGCGGGACTTGATCCCAGGGCCCTGAGATCATGACCTGAGCTGAAGGCAGAGGCTTAACCCACTGAGCCACCCAGGCACCCTGTTCTTTCTTTTATTAATGTATTGTATTACATTGATTGATTTGCAGATGTTGAACCAACCTTGCAGCCTAGGAATAAATCCTACTTGGTCGTGGTAAATAATCCTTTTAGTGTTGGATCCTATTGGCTAGTATTTTGGTGAGAATTTTTGCATCCATGTTCATCAAGGATACTGGTCTGCAATTCTCCTTTTTGATGGGGTCTTCTTCTTCTTTTTTTTTTTTTTTTAAAGATTATTTATTTATTTATTTGACAGACAGAGATCACAAGTAGGCAGAGAGGCAGGCAGAGAGAGAGAGGAAGGGAAGCAGGCTCCCCGCTGAGCAGAGAGCCAGATGTGGGGCTTGATCCCAGGACCCCGGGGTCATGACCTGAGCCGAAGGCAGATGCTTTAACCCACTGAGCCTCCCAGGTGCCCTGGGGTCTTCTTTTTTAATGTCTTTTATTTTGTCTTATTTTTAAAGATTTTATTTATTTATTTTACAGAGAGAGAGAGAGAACACAAGAAGGGGGAGCAGCAGGCAGAGGGAGAGGGAGAAGCAGGGTCCCCATTGAGCAGGGAGGCTGATGTAGGGCTCAATCCCAGGACCCTGGGATCATGACCTGATCTGAAGGCAGAGATGCTTAACCAACTGAGCCACCCCACTACCTCTTGATAAGGTCTTTGTCTGGTTTTGGGATCAAGGTAATGCTGGCCTTATTATATGAGTTTGGAAGTTTTCCTTCCATTTCTATTTTTTGGAACAGTTTCAGGAGAAGAGGTATTAATTTATCTTTAAATGTTTGGTAGAATTCCCCTGGGAAGCCGTCTGACCTGGGCTCTTGTTTGTTGGGAGATTTTGGATGACTACTTCAATCTCCTTACTGGTTATTGGTCTGTTCAGGTTTTCTATTTCTTCCTGGTTTAGTTTGATAGTTTATATGTCTCTAGGAATGCATCAACTTCTTCCAGATTGTCAAATTTGCTGACATATAGTTGCTCATATTATGTACTTATAATTGTTTGTATTTCTTTGGTGTTGGTTGTGATCTCTACTCTTTCATTTATGATTTTATTAATTTGAGTCCTTTCTCTTTTCTTTTGGATAAGTCTGGCCAGGGTTTTATCAGTCTTATGAATTCTTTCAAAGAACCAGCTCCAAGGTTCGTTGATCTGTTCTACTGTTCTTTTGGTTTCTCCTGCATTGATTTCTGCTCTGATCTTTATGATTTCTCTTCTCCTGCTGGGTTTAGGCTTTCTTTGCTGCCTTTCTCCAGTTTGTTTAGGTGTAGGGTTAGGTTGTGTACTTGAGACCTTTCTTGAGAAAGGCTTGTATTGCTATATACTTTCCTCTCTAGGACCACTTTTGCTGTGTCCCAAAGATTTTGAACAATTGTGTTTTCATTCTCATCTGTTTCCATGAATTTTAAAAATTCTTCTTTAATTTCCTAGTTGACCCATTCATTCTTTAGTAAGATGCTCTCTAGCCTCCATGTATTTGAGTTCTTTCCAACTTTCCTCTTGTGGTTGAGTTCTTGTGGTCTGAAAATATGCAGGGAAGCATCCCAATCCTTTGGTACTGGTTGAGACCTGATTTGTGACCCAGCATGTGATCTGTTCTGGAGAATGTTCCATGCGCATTAGAGAAGAATATGTATTCTGTTGTTTTGGGATGGAATGTTCTGAATATATCTGTGATGTCCATCTGGTCCAGTGTGTCATTTAAAGCCTTTTTTTCCTTGTTGATCTTTTGCTTAGATGATCTGTCCATTTCAAAGAGGGGGATGTTCAAGTCCCCTACTATTATTTTATTATTGTTGATGTGTTTCTTTGATTTTGTTATTAATTGTTTTATATAATTGGCTGCTCCCATGTTAAGGGCATAGATGTTTAAAATTGTTAGATCTTGTTGGACAGACCTTTTAGGTGTGTTATAATGTCTTTCCTTATCCCTTATTATAGTCTTTGGCTTAACATCTAACTTGTCTGATTTAAGGATTGCCACCCCAGCTATCTTTTGAAGTCCATTAGCATGGTGAATTGTTTTCCATTCACTCACTTTAAATCTGGAGGTGTTTTGGGGTCTAAAATGAGTTTCTTTCAGACAGCATATTGATGGTTTGTTTTTTTAAAAATCTCTTCTGAGAGATACACTGTGTCTTTTTATTGGGGGCATTTTGTCCATTTACATTCAGGGTAACTATTGAAAGATATGAATCTTGTGTCATTGTATTGTCTGGAAGGTGACTGTTACTGTACATTGTCTCTGTTCCTTTCTGGTCTGTTACTTTTAGGCTCTCTCTTTGCTTATAGGATCCCTATCAATATTTCCTGTATGGCTGGTTTGGTGTTTGCAAATTCTTTTAGTTTTTCTTTGTCCTAGAAGCTTTTCATCTCTCCTTCTATTTTCAATGACAGCCTAGCTGGATATAATATTCTTGGCTGCATGTTTTTCTCATTTAATGCTCTGAATATATCATGCCAGTCCTTTCTGGCCTGCCAGGTCTCTGTGGATGGTTCTGCTGTCAATCTAATATCTCCGCCATTGTATGTTACAGACCTCTTGTCCCAAGCTCTTTTAAGGATTTTCTCTTTGTCATCGAGACTTGTAAGTTTTACTATTAGATGGCAGGGTGTGGACTGATTTTTATTGATTTTGAGGGGAATTCTCTGCCTCCTGGATTTTGAGGCTTGTTCCCTTCACCAGATTAGGGAAATCCTCTGCTATAATTTGGTCCAGTATAGCTTCTGCCCCTCTCTCTCTTTCTTCTTTTGGGATCCCAATTATTCTAATATTGTTTCATCTTATGGTATCACTTATCTCTGGAATTCTCCTCTCGTGGTCCAGTAGTTGTTTATCTCTCTTTTTCTTAGCCTCTTTATCCTCCATCATTTGGTTTTCTGTATCAGTAATTCTCTCTTCTGCCTCTTTTGTCCTAGTGGTAAGAGCCTCCATTTTTTATTGTACCTCATTACTAGTTTTTTTGATTTCAACTTGGTTAGACTTTAGTTCTTTTATTTCTCTGGAATGGGATTTCATTTTTCCAGAAAGGGATTCTCTAGTATCTTCCATGCTTTTTTCAAGCCCAACTAGCACCTTGATAATCGTCATTCTGAACTCTAGTTCTGACATCTTGCTAGTGTCCGTATTGATTGGGTCCCTAGCTGTCGGTACTGCCTCCTGTTCTTTTTTTTGAGGTGAGTTTTTCCATCTTGTCAGATAAGAGTAGATGAATGAGAGAGCAAAATACTAAAAAAGTAGCAATGACCCCAGAAAAATATACACTAACCACGTCAGAATAGACCTGAAACTGGGGGGAGAAGAAAGGAGGTGGGAAAAAATATATATGTTAGACTGGCGAATACAACAGAGTCACACACTTGATTTGGGGTGTATTTTGCTCTATTAAGAGAGACAGCCTCCTAAAGTTTTAATGAAAGAAAAACATATATATACAAAAATAAGGGTAAACACGATGAAGGGATGGAATATGACTGTAAAGATGAAAATTAAAAAATATTCTAAAAAAGGAATTGGTAAGATAAGAAGTTGGTTGAAAAAAAGAAAAAAAAAAAGCAGAAAAAAATGTGACCAGGCTGGAGACTGGAACAAAGCCATGCACTAGATTTATGGTATATTTTGATCTGTTAGAAGAAACTGTGTCCCAAAATTTTAAAGAAAGAAAAACCTATATGTATACAAAATATAAAGTTAAATACTATGAAGGGATAGAATATGACTATAACAATGAAAATTTAAAAAGATTTTTAAAAAAGGTATTCATAAGATAAAATAATTTGAAAAAGGTTAAAATAGGTAAGAGGAAAAATTTTAAAAATTGGAATAAGAGAAAAATAAAATTAAAAAAATTTAACTTTGAAAGACTAAAGACTCATGGGAAAAAAACCATGAATTTTATGTGTTGTATTACCATTGTCATGAAGTTTAGCAGTTCTTAATGATCAGTGAACTTGGTCTTGGCTGGGTGTTCTCACTGATCTTCTAGGTGAGGGGCCTGTTGCCATGATTCGCAAAGGTGTTTGCCGGAGCTGGAATTGCACCGCCCTTGCCAGGGGCCGGGCTAAGTAATCGGCTCAGGTTTGCAGGCTTGGGAGCTTTTGTTCCCTGAGCGCTTTCCGTAGAGCTCTGGAGGGCGGGAATGAAGATGGCGGCGCCCAGTCTCTCGCCTGGAGGAGCGGAGAACTCGGCCGCTCTTCCGCCTGTGGTCAGAGAGAGGCCGTCAATCCCTCCCGTCTCCCTGGTCTCCAGCCACGCTCTGAGCTCACTCGGCTTGTGACCCAGCATTTCTGACTCTGGTGTGCAGCCCCCTTTGGAGTCTCCAAACCCAGCAGATTCCTGCCATGCTCCTCCCAGAGGAAGTTGAGTCTCCCCAGATCTGCCACTTGTGGGGTCCCTGCTCGAAGCACAGTGACCCGACTGTGCCTCCGGTCACGGTTTAAGGTAATCTCGAGCTGAGAGCCACTCCTCGGCTCTGTCTCTGCCGCCAGTTTCCCCGCCGGATCCTGGGGGCTCTGCCGCACTGAGGCACCCTTGGTCTTTCTTTGTGTGACTCCACAGGTCCTGAGACCACACTGTCCCCCTGAGGGCTCCACCCCAGCTTAGCCTCTGGCGCGATGTCCCTCAGGGGAGCTGACTTCCAACAGTCCGGATTTTGTGCGCTGCTCCACTGCTTGCCGGGAGCCAGCCCCTCCCCCATGGTTCCTATCCCGCTGTATCACCTCGGATTCACTTCTCTGTACATCCTACCTTCCAGAATGTGGTTGCTTTTCTGCTCCTAGAATTGTCGTTCTTCTTCTCTTGGATCTCCTGTGAGTTTGTAGGTGTTCAGAACGGTTGGATAACTGTCTAGCTGAACTCCTGGGACCCAGTGGTATTTGGGTCTCCACTCCTCCACCGTCTTGCTCCTGCCCTCCCCTTTACATTGGCTTGGAAGGTGAATATTTTTTTAAAATTTATTTTTAATTATTTTTTATAAACATATAATATATTTTTATCCCCAGGGGTACAGGTCTGTACCTGTTTACACACTTCACAGCACTCACCATAGCACCAGGTTTACACACTTCACAGCACTCACCAAAGCACATACCCTCCCCAATGTCCATAACCCCACCCCCCTTCTCCCAACCCCCCTCCCCCCAGCAACCCTCAGTTTGTTTTGTGAGATTCAGAGTCACTTATGGTTTGTTGAAGGTGAATATTAATGTGATATTAATTTATAGTATGAACCAAGTTTTAAATTTATGGCATCCCTAAAAAAATTTGCAAACAATCGCAATCGATTGAATTTTTGATCCTTTTGTAACTCGAGAATCTGAGATTGGATAAATAGGTCGGACTCTAATGGCAGACAATGGAAATAGAAAACATGAATCTTGAGTACCTAATTCTGTGTGAGAATTCATCCGTGTGGCAGAGTTACAATTTATTTTCCATGATTTGATCTTCAGTTTGGATACTGATTTAGCGAGTGGCAAGCTTGGGGTTATATTGGGAGTTCTTGAGAAAATCTGACATCATTATGGGTGTCTCTAAGGAATTGACACATATGATTTTACTACTTCCCAAATTACTTTTGAGGGCTAGATATTCCATTTGTGTCATTTACTGCCATCATTATGACTAATGATAGCGATAAGGAGAAACTGAGGCCCTGAACTAAAGGGTAAAGTGTCTGGGGCCACATGGGTAGAGAAGGCTCATGGCCCGTCCTCTGAATGGGAAGATAACTTATGCACTAAAGTCTTAGGAGTCAAAGGCAGACCAGAGTAATGGTCCTCAAACTTTATGAGGGTGAGGACCCCTTGTTAATATTAAAGAATTTAATGAGACTCATGTGATAGTCGTTATACTTTTAATTATCTCCCTGCTGGAAACATGGGCATGCGTTGGCAACCCCCTTGTAATTACTCCCTGGGGTTCTGTGGCCTACAAGGTAGGAGTCCCTGGAGAGGATTTCAGTGCCAAACCCGGACACTAACTCTCCAAATATTCTTGCTTTCAACAGACTGTGATTTTCTCACTTTCTTTGCTCTAAGCTCCTGGAGTCAATATTGTGAGAGTGAGTTCTCTGAGGAAACTTCTTATACATCTGAATTTAGCCTCCAGGGAAACTCCAGTGGGGTCTGTCGTACCACTTTTGCTCTTGCTAAGTTCCTGGTGAGGGACTTTTTTTTTGACTGATGAACTGATTTTTCTTTGTATTTGTGAACTTTGAGGTAATCATTGGGAAGCTAAGTTATCTTTTTTTTTTTTTTAAACAGTTTTATTTTTTTGATAGAATGAGGGAGATCATAAGTAGGCAGAGAGACAGACAAAGAGAGAGGGGGAAGCAGGCTCCCCGCTGATCAGAGAGCCTGACGCGGGACTCGATCCCAGGATCCTGAGACCATGACCTGAGCTGAAGGCAGACGTGTAACCCAGTGAACCACCCAGGCATCCTGAGCCACCCAGCGCCTGCCAGTTTATCTTTTGAAATAAATTATGTGGAAGTACAAATTAGCTTCCAGACCTGGAAACAAATTCCTCACCCCATCTTTACGTGTGTTTTCTAACTTTATCATCATCGGATGTGGTATTTGTATAACAAAAATGAGTTTGGAAGTACACCAACCGTAATTTCTCTATTTGGGACTCTGTGTTTTTCTTCTTCCTTTCTGCCATTCTTATTCTTCTTTGCTGATGCTAATAGAAGCGAGCAGGCAGCTAATTATGTTTGTGTAAGACCACAGTGGCCTGGAGAAGGCTCGTGTGCCCTTAGGGTGTGCTTGGATCCAAACGGGGTAAGACCGGAGAACATGTTTGTGGGTTGGTGGATGTTTTGGAAACTGTCTACCAAATTGATCTGTATTGTGTATAAAAACAATAATTTTCCAGGCAGAGCTTTTTTGTTGTTACTTTCATTGTCTGTCAAGCTCAGCAGTAGCTCAGCATGAGCTCTGTGATGATAAGAGCCGTTGACAATCTTTGTAGAGGAAGGAAGGGCTCACCTCTATCGTGCTGGCTCTGTGAGAGGTCGGGGGTCTGTGTGGCGCTAACATGACAATCAGAAGTGAAATTTTGCCCATGTGATAAAGAAACTCTGCTTGGGCTTGGCTGGTTTCTCTCTTTGTAGGATAAATTAAGCTTTTTATTCTTGTGCTGTTTATTAGCTCTGCTTGACCTGATGCCCATCACCCAGAGTATGATGACTTGGTGTCCTAAGTCCTCTGGCTGAGGAGTCACCATGTCCTGAAATAAGCAGTATTTCATGTGAGCAGAGCACACAGATAGATGAAATGGCAGCGAACTTACTCCCTATGGGCTTTTCTGTCTACCGTGGGCTCTCCCAGGCAGGTCTGGATCGGATTGTCCAGCTGCCCAGGTTCTTGAGGAAAAGTACTTCCAGTCTTAAGAGGCTAGAGCCAGAGAGTGCTTCCATATATGTGATGCTAGTATCAGAGCTAAGTAGAGCTGGCAGTTCATTCGTGTATCTAGCCCAAATGTTGCAGGTGCAGGTCTCAGTGGTTTGTGGGTCTAGAAGAAATTCTGGTGACTCAGTTGTCCTCACTTGCTTCATGGCCAAGGTTGTCCCTTTACCTTGCAGTATACAAGGAGGCAGCAGCTCAGAATCCTCTGGACCATTATCATGCTCTACACTCCTCAGCCTCTGGTTGTTTCCAAACAATATGGCACACACACAGGAAGGTGGGATGGTGTGGCGGTTGGAGGCATGACCTTGTTTGAGTCCCATCCCTGCGACTTACTAGCTGTGTGACCTTGGGTACTTCACTCTCTCTGTGCTCGTTTCCTCATCTGTGAAATGGGGGGAGTGCTGGTATGTTCACTTCTGGGAGTTTTTGTGAGGATTAAATGAGTTGGTGGAGGTCCGCCAGTTAGAATTGTGCTTGGCGGGGCACCTGGATGGCTCAGTGGGTTAGAGCCTCTGCCTTAGGCTCAGGTCATGATCCCAGGGTCCTGGGATCGAGTCCCGCATCAGGCTCTCTGCTCATCAGGGAGCCTGCTTCCCCCTCTCTCTGCCTGCCTCTGTCTACTTGTGATCTCTATCTGTCAAGTAAATAAAATCTTAAAAAAAAAAAAAAAAAAAGAATTGTGCTTGGCGCATGGTTGAGACATGTTAACAGCTATCATTCTGGTCTATACATGATATTGAGCACTTTCTCCTTCAGTCCTATGTTCCTAGTGATCCTTTCTGTCTCACCAGTAGAGAAATAAGCTTCCCTTTCCCTTTCGTTAGGGGGCTCCTATAGCAGAGTGGCTGGGACCCACACGATGAGGCTGTGTTAGCCTTTCCCCCTCTAGGACAATACCATCTGGGCCAGTCACCCCCAGACACATGGGGCTACAGAGCCCTTGAAATGTGGCTAGTCGGATTGGAGATGTGCTATAAGCCTAAAAGGCACTTTGGAATGTAAAGACGTAAGTGGGAGAAAGAACTTAAGACGCCCTATCAATAATTATGTTGCTTACATGTTGAAAGGCTACTTTTGAATATCTTGAGTCAAAGGAAATATATTACTAAGTGAATCTCTCATGTTTTTTAAACTTTGGTGTTTACATGTGGCCACTAGAAAAAAAAATTATTGTGAAATCTACATGAGATAAACTTACCATTTTAAGCATTTTTAGGGGTACCGTTCATTGGCCGTAAGTCTGCTCCCATTTCTACAGTCATTGCCTCCATCTGCAGAACTTACCTGCCTTTCCAAACTCAGCCTTCAGGCCTGTAGAACACTCACACCTCCATCATCAAACCCTCAGTCCCTGGGGACTGCTACCTCTTGACTTCCTGTCTCCATTATCTTGATTATTCTAGGTGACTCATATAAGTGGAAACATACATATTTACCCTTCTGTGAGTGAATTACTTAGCACAGCGTCTTCCACTTTCACTGGATGCGAGCTTGTTCCCACCTTTTGGCTATTGTGAATAGTGTGGAAAATGTTAATCGTGTATATGGTGTGGGTTATATTTTTATTTATTTATTTATTTATTTATTTATTTATTTGACAGACAGAGATCACAAGTAGGCAGAGAGGCAGGCAGAGAGAGAGGAGGAAGTAGGCTCCCTGCTGAGCAGAGAGCCCGATGCGGGACTCCATCCCAGGACCCTGGGATCATGTCCTAAGCTGAAGGTGGAGGCTTTAAACCACCGAGCCACCCAGGTGCCCCGGCGTGGGTTATATTTCTTTCTTTCTTTTTTTTTTTTTAAGATTTTATTTATTTAGGGTTATGTTTCTATTGGAAAGTGCTGCACTCGGGTGTTGATGAATTTCAAAAGGGTGGCCTCTAACAATTGCTCGGAAACACTGCCCTGGTTTGACCCTCAAGCCGATTGCTGATCCAGTGTGCAGGTCATGCACGAGCCTTCCTTCTTGCTGTCCCCGGGGATCCTGCCACTCTCTCTGCAGTGTTACTCCTCTTTGCCTGTTCCCTGTGTTGACTTTCCCTGAGGTTGCTCTTTCAACTGTGGGAATTCCCAGGAAACCTTGGGTCTCAACAGAAGTTCCTACAGGTCATTGGATTGGGCCATGGGGTGTGTGAGAAGGATTTTATCTTCTCCCCCAGAGTCAGAGACCCTGGCCTTGAGTCTCCTCTGGCTGGGGACAGGCTTATGTCTGGGCTGTGGGGTAAGGAGGCAGACCGAGGCTTAGCTTCATTCCAGGGAGAAGGAGACAGAGTGGCTTGGAGGAGGGCAGCTTTCACAAAGGCATTCATCTGCGACACAAACCTGTGTCTTCTGACTCCAGAACCAAAGTAGGAGCTTGTTAGAAGGCAGTTTGCCCAAAGGAGATCAGTGTTTTATTTTTGCATGTAAAGCAGTGTCACTTTGTGCTAAGTTTTTTTTGGTTTCTGAAAAGGCTTCCTCGCCTGCTTTGGTCACAAGTAAATGTGGTTAGAGCCACGTGGGGAGCATGACATGGTTTCAAACCGTTGTGTGGATGAACACTGAGGTACTTATGCAGCTGGACAAGTCCCCTTTGTTTTCAGGGACGTCAGCGACTCCTTTCAGAGAAATGTGTGTGGTCCTCTCCCTGAAAATGTTTCTTTCTTTCTTTTTTTGTTTTCAAGATTGATTGATTGATTGGAGAGAGACAACGCACGGGGTGGAGCAGAAGCGGAGAGAGAGGGAGAGAAGCAGACTCCATTAAGCGTGGAGCCAGATGCTGGGCTCGATCCCATGACCCTGAGATCATGACACGAGTCGAAATCGAGAATCAGATGCTCAACCAACCTGAGCCACCCAGGCAGCCACCCGTTTTTTTCTTAAGATTTACTCATTTATTTTAGGGAAAGGGCACAAGTGGGAGGGGCAGAGGGAGAGGGAATCTCAAGCAGATACCACGCTGAGTGAGGGGCCCTACGTAGGGCTCGATCTCATGACCCTGAGATCACAACCTGAGCTGAAATCAAAAGCTGGGTGCCCAACTGACTGAACCACCCAGGTGCCCCTCCCCTAAAACATTTCTAATACAGACGAGGAAGTGGAGTTTGACCTAAATGCACCTCTCTTTCACTATGTAGGTATTTCTCATTGGTTTTTTGAACATGTCAAATGTTTTTGCTCTACTAGTTTACTTGCTGCCCTCGGAGGATCCTCTTCCACATTCTGGGCTGCAGGTGCCTTCTTTTGGAGACTGCTACGTGGTTTTTAAACCGGGAGGATGCAAAATCCCAAAGATGTAGGTAATTTGTTCTGCTCTTATTAGTGCTAGGGGAGAATTATTACTATAGCCGAAACTATCCATTTACTTAAACCAAAACCTACAACAAAGTGTTAGAAATATTGTAAATATTGTATAGGAATTATCCAAAGCTGGTGTTTTTTTTTTTTCCCCAGTTGAGTATTATACTGGCGAAGTGACAAGATGTTGAAAACATACATTGTTTTCATTGTGTTTCTCAATGTATACACTTGTTTGCTATCACTAGTAATCATTACTGCATGAAAACTTCCAGGCTGGCAATGTTACCAACGATAAGACAGGGAAGATCTTTCAGACTCTTTGAGGGCAACTGTACAAATTATGGCCAACATGGTGGGATCAAGTCATGGGGGTTACTTGTGAGATACTGGATATGAAATTCCTCACGTGGCAGAAAAAATTCCAACCTTTATATGTGTCTCTATCTGATATTAATTATGTGCGCTTTAAAAAAAAATGATTCATGTAGGAGCTTTTCCAGATTTTAGAAGTTTCTAGATGCAGCCCTCTGCAGGGAGACCTCCTCAGACCTGCCCAGGGTCTGCTTCGATGTTCCATGACTGGAGTGGCCTTTCTCTGCTGCTCCCCGAATCGTGTTGGGAGGATTAGTGTAATTAGAGCCTGTGCTTGTACAGCACTTTGACATTCTCAGATGAAAAGTGCTAGATGAGCGTAAAATTTTATAACTGTAATGGAATCCAAGCAAATAGCATTGTAATAAACGGGTCTTGCTGCTGATACTGCATTTAAGAGTCCCCTCTTTATTATCTCATGTTTACTATATGTGATGAACCGAAGTGATTAATAACAATGTTAATAATTACTCCTACAGCATTTTATGCTTTCAAAGGGCTTTACAACTTGTTCATTATGTAATCTTTAATGTTCACAGTTGCTACTCTGCTAAGTCAGTATTGGGGTTTTTTGTTGTTGTTTGTTTCTGTAACAGTTTGTTCATGGAAAGGAAGAAATCTGAGGAACAGAGAAGGGCTGAGGCGGTCACGTTCACCCAGCAAGGCCACGTGCAGCTGCTGGGTTTCCATTCGGAAAGTAAAGATGTCTGATGAACCACCAGAGAGACGATGAGGTGGGATAGGAAGAAGAGGTAACAGTGGACGCCAGCCGGGGCGAGCGCGCAGATCGCTGAGCTCCGGATGTGAGGGGGGGACTGAAGCAGGGGGTGTTCGGTAAGCGGAAACAAAGGCAACTTGATTCAGGGTCTGGAGGGTGAGGTTCCCACCCCCACGGTCCCCGCTGGTTAAGGCCGGGATGCTCCAGCAGAATTTCTCTGGTGGCCGTGCTCATTCAGCTGATGCTTAACACCCGGTCAAGGTTGATCAAGGGGAGTAGGGCTTTCTGTGGCCGCTAATTGGGTGCTATAAGGAACAGACCCCCCAAAATGTAGTGTCAGCAACTGTGCATTGCATAATCAGCTGCTTCAAATGCCCACTGGGGGATTAGACAGAGATAAGCGAGTGCTGTAGGTGTCTGTAAGACAAGCAGCATGTCAATTACACCGTGGATGGCCAGATTTATGTGCTTTTTGGCAGGGCCATGGAGCTATTAATCATGTCTCATGGAACAGGCCCCATGTAAACCAAAAGCAAATGGCACATATCGTGGACCAGCAAAAAAAAAAAAAAAAAAAAAAAAGAGTCACATTTCCCCTTATATCTTCTGCTGATGTCTAAGGTGCTAAAAATGAGAATGGACACACAGACATCTGAAGCAGTAATTGAGTACGACCTACCCATTTCTTCCATTTCTTTTCTCCTTTTTGAGAAAGGAAGACCTCACCCTGTTTTCTGAGCCACAGAGACTGGCTTCCTAGTCAGCAGCTGGAAATGGCATATTTCACATAAAAATGCACCCGTTCCAACATTTTCTTTTAATGACAGAGTGAGGGTTTCATGGCTTTCCTTTACTTTTATGACAATGTCGTTGAGATGGGCCATACATGTAGATTTCCTATTACTTCTAAGCTACATATCTTACAAAGTGCGATACATCTAATGTCATAATTAAATGTCGTCAGGCTAATGTGTATGAGTGTTTTGAGCTTTATCACTAATTGCTGTGTTAGCATGAATTAGACAGTGAAGTAATTAGAAGCCGAAATGCATCTGTGTCATGTGCTGGGGTGCAGTTTCGAGGCAGGGGGGGCGCTGTGTGTTTTGTGTACGTGCGAGGGAGCATGTGCCCGTGCGAACCTGCTCTTCCCTCTTCTCCCTTGTTCCCAGTCGCCTCAAAGTGCTTGCTGGTCTCTCCTGTCTCTGCAGAAGTCTCTGAAATGATGTCCACAATGGAAGCTATTGTCTCTAAGAGGGATTCCACGTCACTTTAAATAAGCCATCTTCTGGAATCAGCAGGGACAGCTTCACTCTGAAAACCAGAATTAATGCAAGACAGGTTTTAGGGTTTCAAGAACGCCTGTTTATCTTCAGGACAGATTAGTTAGGATCGGGGTGTGAGTAGAGTGTGGGAGAGGCGCTGGGAGTTGCATGAAGGAGAGAAAAGGAAGGCATTTGTTTTCAGCTTGATATCCTTGCTAATCTTCCCACATTCGTCAAAGCCTCAGGGACCCGTCCTGCTGACCACGTGACAGTTGAGCTTCCCGTCTACCTCTTTTCCATCTGCCCTCACTCCTTCTTGGTTTGTTACTAAACAGGAGTCCGAGGAGACACCTTTACAAATCATGTTCTGGCCTCGGGTTCTGGTACCCTCCCAGGGGGAAGGTCAAGGCACAAGGCAAGGACTTCCTCACGAAGGCTCTGGGTCCAGGAGAGCCCTTGAGCTGGCCCTGGCCTCCTCCAACACAGGGTTCCTTTACAATAGTTTCTAGTCAGTAGATACCTGTGTGTGTGTGAGTGTTAGGGTGTGTGTGTATCCTCTGGGCAGCAGATTTTAATCCTCCATGGAGCTGAGGAAGACAATGTGACAGCCTCAGGGAAAACTCTATCCTCCAATAACTTTTATCTGCCAGTGAGGTCATTACCACCTGCTTGATTTCTCAGGCAATTTTAATTCATGGCTGCCCAGCGATAGGGAATCTCAGGGGGGAGAGAGTCCTTCAGTCTATTGAGTTACCCCATAGGCTGTTCCCACAGCCCCAAGATAGACCGTGTGCTTGGCCTGTACCTGTCTTATTCATCCAGGTATTTTTTAATACGATGGATTTATGCGTCGGCGCCGCTAATATCTGAGCAGCTTTTCACTGTGGTTTTAGCTCTTGTCCTCGAAGGATTGGCGTAGCCTATGGAGTCGTTCCCCTCCTCTGGTAGGCACAGAAGACTGAGAAGGACCCTGCTGCTGTCTGACAGTTTTGACAAGCCTTGTCAAATTCCCATTCCCAGAGGTGCCTCTGGCCCATTAGGAGGCTGATTGCTTACAGGGAGTCTCCTGAATTCCAACAGAGACAAGATCAGGGTCTAATGCACCTCCTGAACGCGGGGCCTCCCTCTCCTTGACCAACAAATTCTGACAGAATGGCTTGTCAACAAATAGGCCTGGGGTAGGAAGATAAAGAGTTGTCATTTAGAAATAAATGCTGTTATTTCTCTTCACAATTTGTAACCTCTTTTTCAGCTCTTTTCCTCCCCCTCTCCCTCCGCTCCTCCAGGCCCCCGTCTTGCTTACCAGCAAAATGCTCCCACAGCTGCTCAGGGACAGGCCTCTCGCTCAGCAGGTGTGCCCTGGCTGCGGGGGTGGGGTGGGGGGTGCCTCTCGCTCCTTACCTACCTACACAGCCTCCTCCCTGCTTTTAAAAAAAATTCCAAGGCAGTGTGAAAGCATGTCAGAGGCAGGTCACAAAACACACCCTGTGCATCTCCAAAATGGGCAAGAGATAGCTTTTATTTGTCCCTCTTTGCCTGACGGGTGATGTTCCCTGTGCCTTGCATATTTCACAATGTCTAATTTAAATCACTTATACTTAATACAATAGCATGGACTCTCCTTCACTTGGCTATTTGTCTGTCAAGTGTCCAACGTCGAGGATTTTGTATTATCTTTTCTCCCCCCATCAGAGAGTTAACCACCTTGTGCTGCTTTTGGCTGTTTTCTTGTCTATATTGGCACATAGAAACTACAGGATTCACGAGGGCCAGGACGGTGTCTGTAGTGTTCCTAGCTATATGACATCTCTAGTATTGGACTTGGTATAGAAATGATGGTCAACAAATGTTAGTTGAGTGACTGCATGAGTGAATGTGTGTGCTTTGTTGTGCATAAGACACTGTGCCAAGTTGCTGCAGCACTGACCCTGATCTTCAAAAATGTATTATGTGGGGGGCGCCTGGGTGGCTCAGTCAGTGAAGTGTCTGACTCCTGATTTCTGCTCAGGTCACGATCTCAGGGTTATGAAATTGAGCCCGGGTCAGGCTCTGCCCTGGGCAAGGAGCCTGCTTTAAGATTCACTTCTCTCTCCCTCTCCCTCGGGCTCCCCTCTCCCGTACCCTCTTGGGTGCACTCTGTCTCTCTGAAAAAATACGTGTTATGTGGTAGGGCAGGTGAGATCCAGGTTCACAGATCCTGATAATAAATTACTGAGTAAGGGAATTGCTCCATGAGAGAATAAAACAAGTGTCTGCGGTGGTGGTGGAGAAAGGCAAGAGAGCGGTCAGGAAAGTTCCTTGGAAGATGTAGCATTTAAGTTGGGCCTTGAGAGATGGGTAGGGTCTTTACAGATAAAGATGGGGCAGAATGGAGGCTTGGAGGAGAAGCACGGTATGGTTTTTGGCGGTCCACATGCGTTTGCCCGACTTTTAGCAACAGCTCTTGGTTTTCTGTTGGGTGTCAGGAAAGACCCCTAGTGCCCCTTACTGGGTCCAATGGGGCCTTGGAGGTAGCCGAGGACCAGGGCTGGCCAGTAAGACTCATGAGACACAGGACTAAATATGAAAGATGAGTTGGGACACCTGGGTGTCTCAGTTGGTTAAGCCACTGCCTTCGGCTCAGGTCATGATCCCAGGGTCCTGGGATGGAGTCCTGCATCGGGCTCCTGGTTCAGCAGGAATCTGCTTCTTCCTTGGCCTGCCTCTCTCCATGCTCAAGCTCTCTCTTTCTCCCAAATAAATAAATAAATAAATAAAATCTTAAATAAAAAAGAAGGAAAGAAAGACGAGTGACAGACACTTCACAAAAAAAGAGATAGCAATGGCAAATAAATGCATGAAAATATGTTTGCATTGTTAGCCATCAGGATACGCAAATTAAAACCAGTGAGGCGCCAACACACATCTACTAGAAGACAAAAATTAGGGGCATCTGGGCGGCTCAGTTGGTTGAGTGTGCCTGACTCTTGGTTTCAGCTCAGGTCATGATCTCAGGGTTGTGAGATGGAGCCCCGGGTTGGGCTCTGCACTCAGCACTGTCTGCTTGGGATTCTCTCTTTCCCTCTGCCTGTCCACCCTGACTCATTCTATCTCTCTCAAATGAATAAATAAATAAAATCTTAAAAAAAAAAAAAAAAACAGGTGAATGGATAAATGGAATGTGGATGTCCCTACATTGGAATGGTATGCAGCAAATAAAAGGAACCCAACACTTGGATCAATCTTAAACACTATTTTGCATGAACGAAACCACATATGAAATAATACGCACTTGATCCCATTTATATGAAGTTCAAGAACAGACAAAACTAATTTAAGGAGATTGAAATCAGAATAATGGTTGCTTCTAGGCAGAGAGGGAACGTCCACTGGAGAACTTACTTGGATTCCTGGTGTATAAATAAATAGTTGTCAAAATCCATTGACTTTACACCTAAGATCTGTGTGCTTTATCACAGATCAATGGTACCTCAATTTTTAAAAGCCAGAAAACGTAGAGCAAATTGAAAGAAGAAAACAGTTTTCATAGTTCTACCACCCAAAGAAAATCACTATTGACATGTTAGCAGAATTCCTTCCAAGATTTTCACTTTTTGTCTGCTCATTTAAAAAAAGTTGTAACCATATTTATATTTAATATTTTGTTCCTTTTTCAATGAATGTGACATTATAGGCATTTCCTATGTTGCAATATGGATTTCAAAACACGCCTTTTTTTTTTTTTTTTCACGACTGTGTGTTTGCAATATTCCATGGCTCACTTCATCCATCTCCTGCCTCCAGCCGTGTCCTAACTCAACGATGTTCCCATTTCAGGCTTCAGCCGCTGAATTACTGCCTTATGACACATTCCCGGAAACAGAATAGCTCAAAGACAATGAGCACTTTGATGTTTCTGGACACACACGTAGCTTAAACATTGGTTTTTGTGTCTTAGGAAGATTCAAGCACACATGTCCAGAGCTGAAACAGTGAACAACTGTCCATATCGTAGCTTTTAAATGGGTGTTCCCTATAAGCCATCAACCCAAATTCACTTCTGTGTCTGTATCTCTTGCTTGGCTGTCTATACTGGAGCCGAAGGGACCCAGATCCAACGCAAAGTGGATTATGCATTGGTATGTGTGGGTCTAACTCAAACACTCGCACAATGCTGTCAGTCTCATTTTAATTTGTGGAAATAAAAAAAAAATCCAGGTCAAAGCTGTTAGATTAGCCTTCAGGAATCCCCTGTTGCCCCAGAGCTTAGTGTTCAGCTTGACTTCTCTCTTACTGAGCTGGGTCACCTCTGCTCAGAAACCCACTCTGGGGAAAGCCGGCCGGCTCTCTCTCGTCTAGGGCTCTTGCTGGCTTGTCTTCCCAGTGTCCCTCCTTCCATGTCCTGGGACTCCTCACTCCGTCTCATCTGTGGGGAAGGTCATGGCCAACGCCAGAAAGGGAAGGATTGACCCTTTATTCGGTGTCACCTACCGGACACAGTTTTTCTTACTTAATTACCAGGAGCTGCCCCTTGAGGTGGAGGTTGGGATTTCTATTTGACCAGAGAAGAAACTGAGGCCCAGAGAGTTCGATAAGCTGCTCATTGTAGAAAGTTTTGTTCAAATAATAGATGTTTATGGTCTGGAGATAAAGCAGCAAGTCAAATCTTGTGTTTCTTCCCCACTGCGGCAGCCCCTCCCCGGAGAGGCCCCGAGGCTCTGTGTGGCGGGAGATAAGATGCCGGAGCTTCCAACCTGCGGTAGCCGGAGGCTCATCTGACGACACCAGGGCATCTCTGCAGTGGGGGTTTGAGAACAAAGTATTTGTGGGGCAGGCTGAGACCGAGGCCCCTTCGCTACCGGTTGCTCTTGGAGGGCCCCTCAGTTAGATCGTGGCTGCGTAAGGATGGCCGGATTTCTACCAAGTTACTTTGACACGGAGAGAAAACAGCCGCCTCCCTGTATAGCCGAAGCTACCATGGGGTTTTGCAATGGAGTGATTTTTTTCCCAGCAGGAACCGGGAAGAGTGGAGGACTATTGAGAGTGTCAGGGCCAACTCAGAGAGGGGAAGGGACATGTGGTGAGTTTAGTGACAACACCAAGTCTAGATTTCGGACTTTTATTCCATATATTCCATAATTCCGTAATTCCATCTTCCCAGAAGAGGATGGAGTTTCATTGGCCCCTTTGGACCCCTCTTTGGGTCTTCTGGGGAGTGTTTTAAGTGAGGTCCCTGCCCATTTTGCCTCCTGCCCATATTAAATGAGGTTCCTGCCCATTTGTCTCCCGACCTGAGACCAGCAGAGCTTCCAAATGTGGAGGGACACAATTGGAAGTGATGACCTAACCAAAGTCTTGTACCAAACTCTTGGCTGGAGGTGACAGACCCCAGGACCCTGGCCACCTTGGCTCTTCCTGGCTGCCCTGAGGTCTGAGGGCATTACTTACCCTCACTGTGAACTATGCTTCTGACACATTGCTTAGAAATTCTGTGTAGAGTACCAGCAGAGGGGCGCCTGGCTGGCTCAGCCAGTGGAGTGGGAGACTCTTTTTTAAAATTATTTTTTAAAAGATTTTATTTGTCTATTTGAGAGAGAGAAAGAGAGAGCACGAGCAGAAGGGGCAGGGCACAGGGGGAAGCAGATTCCATGCTGAATGCAGAGCCCAATGCAGGGCTCCTTCCCAGGACCCCAAGTTCATGACCTGAGCCAAAATCAAGAGTTGGATGCTTGGGCCACCTGGGTGGCTCAGTGGGTTAAAGCCTCTGCCTTCGGCTCGAGTCATGGTCTCGGGGTCCTGGGGTCGAGCCCCGAATTGGGCTCTCTGCTCAGCAGGGAGCCTGCTTCCCTCTCTCTCTCTCTGCCTGCCTCTCTGCCTACTTGTGATCTCTGTCTGTCAAATAAATAAATAAAATATTAAAAAAAAAAAAAAAGCAAAAAAGAGTTGGATGCTTACCACCCAGGCACACTGAGCATTTTCTCATCTCTTGATCATTTTGAGATCTCTTGATCTCAGGGTTGTAAGTTTGAGTCCCATGCTAGGTAGAAAGATTACTTAAAAAAAAAAAAAAAAAAAAAAGTACCAGCAGAAACATTGCACATACTACCTTAGCCTTAGGGCAAATGGTTTTCAGTACAAAAGCTAAGGATAAACTCCCGAGGTTGAGGAACCTGCATTTGTAATCTCCCTCTCTCCTTCATGTATTGAATAGACAAAGTTTGAACCACTATCCTGGATTTACAATCTTATCTTTATGTCAATGGGAATACTACCAAGTGGGGGCGGGAAGAGGGACAGAATGAGACAGAAGCAGAAAGAGGAAGACAGATGGAGGGAGAAATTGCATTTTACCAGCAATATTCAGAATCGCTCATCCGTGGATCATAAACCGTCGAGAAACTTCCTTGGCATTGTCCGGCTTTAAGTAATGTTCTGGGTGCTATTCACACGAATCCAGGATCCTTGGATCATCATGGAAATAGGTGGCAACATGAGCCAGTGTGTAAAGAAGGGACATTGGAGTGAGGGACATCAGGGTCTGAATCCCAGCTATGTTTCCTGTTGATTCTATGACCATGGGAAGTTGTCGAAACCTTCCGCCAAATGGGGACGATAATACCCACCTTATGACGCTGTTCTATTAACTGAGTGGGAGAAGACATGTGAAAGTAATAAGCACCTTATTTAATTTGGTGTTCAACCCACACAATTCTCCGCGTGGTAGCTTTATCCTAATATGGTCTGTGCTGTGGCCTTAATCTTGTTTTAGAGAGGGAGGGGGAGGGAGGAGAGACCATCTTTTTTTTTTTTTTTTTTTAAGATTTTTTTCATTTTTTTGGAGAGAGCAGGTGGGAGTGGATGGGGGTGGCGGAGGGAGAGAGAGAATCTCGAGTGACTGTGCACAGAGCCTGGAGCCCAACGTGGGACTCAGTCTCATGACCCTGAGATCATGACCTGAGCCGGCTGAATCAAGAGTCAGATGCTTAACCCCCAGGTGCCTGTGGCACTAATCTTAACCATGAGTTTCTCTCGACACTCTGGTAATTGCCATAGTCTTTAAAGCAATGTCCAGAACAGACCTAACTCACCGAACATTTTATGCTTTAATAATGAGTCTTCCGACGAGGTCTACCTTGACAGAGAGAGGGTGGAGGGGTTGTATTTGCAAACACAGGCAAAACAGGTTGCTCCTGTGAATGTATCTGCTTTTTTGGTATGTTCATTCCATAAGTGAAAAGGACGGACTCTCCATGAATCATTGCGTCTTGCCGTAGTCCTGGGAGGGAGTGATCATCAGCCCTGTGTTGCAGAGAGAGAAACTGAGTCTGGGAGGGTTAGTGGGGTGTTCCAGCTGACTCTGCTCGTGAGGGGAAGAGCTAGGATGCCAAGCTTCCCCATTTTTCAGGCTGTGGATACACGGTTTGACTACAATACAGTAATATAGATGTTCCTTACATTTCGTTGTCCAAGGTGACACAGCTCGGCTTTCACGTGATTTCTTCTCTTCTGCCTGCTCTTCAGGCACAGGTGCTTGAAAGTTGAGTACCTGTCGCACCTCTCAGGTCTGAGTTGACAGGGAGCCCGGGTGCAAAACGGAAGAAGGTTTAGTAACCTCACCGGTGTATCACCACTGTTGATATCTGGGCTTGTACACATTTTTATTTTTCAAACTTTTATTGTGTCTTGTTTTATAGACAATTTTTACCATTTATTACCAAGGGGAAATGGAACAATCCCAATGCCAGAATCTTACAAGCTTCCTACTTTTTTTTTTTTCTTTTAAGATTTATTTATTTGAGAGGCAGAGAGCATGAGCGAGTGCACAGGCAGGGGGTAAGTGGCAGAGGGAGAAGCAGGTTCCAAGCTGAGCAGGGAGCCGGATGTGGGACTCTATCCCAGGACCCTGGGATCATGACTGAGCTGAAGGCGACGCTTATCTGACGGATCCCCCTGGGCGCCCTCAAGCTTCTTACTTCTTGATATGCCTGGTTTTCTTGGTCCATTCCCAGATGGTGTTTGAAAATATTTCCCGGGCTTTTATTCCTGTGTGGTTTTTACCCATCCACGAACCCTCAGTCCTTCTGAGGCACCCTTTTGGCCTGTGGTCCCTGGAGTGGGTCCCTCTTCCCCACGTGGGTGGAACTTTGAGAACAAACCCCCATGTTTGTTGGGGTTTGCCCTCTGGGCTCACCATGCCTACCCCTTCCTCGGTATCTCTGAGCACCTGCAGGCCGGAATTCCCACCTGTCCGGAGGAAGGGCATTCGCTTGGCATTTTCTCTTTTGTAAGCCATGGAATCATAGTCTGTATTTCCAAAAAATTCTATTCCAAGCCAATCATAAATGTAAAAAGATTTGGCTTTAGAGAGATAGGTTTTAGATCTGAGAAGTTTACTTCCGTGGCACGCCTCGTTCCTAAGAAAAGGGAATTCGCTCATGGACTTGAGAAGTCATCCAAGTTTAGATGCTCTTTGGAGGGTTTTGGAAATGTAGAGACCTGGGTTTGGAATCCTGGATGGGCCAGAACATGCGAGGCAGGTCCCTTAACCACCCTGTTCCTCCGTCTCCCAAAGGGGAGGTTGGTATGGAGCTCAGAGGTGTGGCGAGGGGTAAGTGAGACGGTGACTATAGACGGGGTCCTACAGTTTCAGGCCCTGGCAGGTGCTGTAAGGACAGTCCCTTATATAGAGGGAGCAAGTAATCCAGAGGCCGAGACGGGCCCTTCTCTTTTGCTAGATAGAGAATGCCTGGGTGGAAGAGCCTGGAATGGGGATGGTTCATTATTTAGCTGTCCCTGGAGCCCTGCCCAGCTGTGTCGATGCTCCTGTCTGTTCTGCTAAAAGGACGCAGAACAGTTAAACGGGAACATAGTTCTTACGCTGTTTTGGGGTTTTTCTTCTTTGTTCAACATCAAAGTGGGTCCACAGTCCCTTTTGCCGGTTTATACATACTGTTGCACTCAGAGAATGGCTGGAGGAGCTGCTCGGGCTGTCTGATTAGTGGTGAATCCCTTGCAGGCCGGCTTAGGAGGCCAAATGGATTCTACCCTGTAATGTTTTAATAATAAGGGGGGTGGGGGGAAGCTCCCTCCCTTTCTGAAGGAGACTTTGCGGAGGCCCCGCTAATAAATCATTTGTTCGCTGTAAATGCACTCTTGCATTCCCGGAAGTACTTCCTCAGATGGGTCTCCCTTGAAATTTCTCATCAAGGGCAAATAGCTCCCAGCCCCCATGGCCGAGCCCCTCTCCAGCCCCGTCCGAGGATGCAGCTTCAGCTCGTGACCAGCCCCCGGGGACTTATGAGTGCACAAAGCCCGTGGTGCCCGTGGTGCACGGGGAAACAGAGTCAGAGGGGCCACTCTGTCTCCACCCCCCTGCCCCACCCATCATGCTTGAGTTCCCCTTCCACTCTGAATTGCACGAGAGATGAAAACCAGTGCTGTCAAGGATTTGGAAACTGGCCATGGCTGTCCCAGTAACCCTTACAGTTGCCTGATATCCCTCCTTCCCCCAAGCCTGCCCGGGGATTGCACTGGCCTGTCTGAATTGAATTCTCTTCCTCCTTCCAGCGGGCCCTGGGAGAGCCACGTGGCCCCGTCCGGGCCAGGGTCCCCTGGGCCTGCACCCCTGTGCTTCCCGTCCAGCCCCGGGGGGGAAGCTGCTTGCCTGTTCCATCAGCTGGAGTCATTTGGAGCCCGCCAGGTTCTCCTTCCCGTACAGGTGTGCAACTGGGATAACCGATGATTAATGCATGTGTCTGGCCGGGCCTTCCGGGTAATTCGATTTGCTTGATATCCAGAGTACCCCCCGCCCCCTTCCTTCCACCTCCCTTTCTTTCCCTGAGTTTGTGGCAGTGTTTACCTTGGTTTGTGTTTTCAGTTGATGAATGACACTTGTTTCTGGTGTTCGTTTCCGCCCAAGTTGTAATTAAATTTTGCACGAGGCTTCTGTAATTATGATTCGGGGCCTCCCTCCCCCATCGGACCTCTCAAAAGTTCTCCAGCGTTCAGAACTTTTTTTTGTCCTTCTCACCAAACAAACCCCAGTGCTGCGGGGCCATTACCTCCGGATTCTACGGTTTGCGATGGCAAAAGCCACATCCTGCTTCCTGATGGGATCCATTAGGCTGGAGGGAGGGACAGACTCCCAGAGAGACAGACTTGTCTGCTGGAGGAGAGCTGTGCTCTGCTCCAGGTAAGGGGACATCTGCAAAATTACCCCTTCACAGAGATGCCACCCGGCCCCACGGGAGGGGTCCTGTCTCTATAAAGGGTGAGGTGAAGTTGTGTTTTCTTTTCTCCTTTTGAGAGCTCTGTGGAAGAGGAAGCAGCCTGTGTCTGTTCCAACTGAAAGAATGCCCACACAGCCGAGCCAGCAAGAGCAATGAATTCACGGTCCAGGAAATAGATGAACGAAACCAACCCAGGTTACTATCTGTCTGCAAAGCTGAGATAAAATTAGAGCAAATATGTCTGGTTCCGTCCACATCGAGGCCAAGAAGTAAACTGAACGTGCTTCTGGGGTTGCAAACACTGGCTAAGTTTCTTCAAATATATGATCCCGCTGCTTTTGTTTTGGTTTGCCTAGTTCCCTCTTAGAAGACTCACGAGGAAGATATTCTGCATTGGAAGAGGAGAAAACTTTTTTCTTAAAGCGCTGAGAGGCCCGTGAGGCCCGTGAGGATGAGGGGACGGCCTAGAAACCCCTTTATGGTTTCAGCGCGGGGTTTCCGGGGACACACAGGGCATGGGTTGTCGTCTTTGTTTCCCCGGGCAGAGCTTCCGACCCTGTTGGGGACAATGGTGACAAGCTGGGGCTCTGGAGCAGAGGAGGCAGCTGGTGTCGGGACATGGATTCTGTTCCCTCCTCTGTCTCTGATGAGTGCTGGGACCTTGCACAAGCCATCACTCAGCCTCCGTGTCCTCGCTACAGATGAAGGGAGTCAAATAAAATAACGTCCTAAAGTCCCTCAGAGCCTTATCTCCAGAACCTAATTACGGCCACCAGGAGATCTGTTGTATAGCCAAGCAATAAAGGGAACGAGGCAGACGAAGGAGGCTGCCAGAAATGTTAGGAAGGCGGGGTCTCCCTCTGAATGGCAGGAGGAGGCACCCTGTGGAGCTGGGGCTCACTGGGCCAGAGATCCAGTAGAGAGTAAGCTCCAGGAGTGTTTGGGGAAGCTGAATGCGTGGAGAAAGTGCTGGGATGGGTAGGTTGGACTGGAGGGCGACGGTGTTGAATTCTGGCCCAAGTTTTAGAACCTGAGCCTGTGGGCAAAAGGCAGCTATCGGAGGTGTGGTGGACCAGAGGGAAGGCTGGACAAGGTGTGTTTTGGCGACAGTGTGGAAACAGGCCAGCCTTCTTCTTCTTCTTTTTTTTTTTTTTTTTTTTAAGATTTTATTTATTTATTTGAGAGAGAGAAGCAGAGAGCATGAGCATAGGGAAGAGGCAGAGGGAGAAGCAGACTCCCCACTGAGCAGAGAGCCCGACGTGACACAGGGCTTGATCCCAGGACCCTGAGATCATGACCTGAATTGAAGGCAGACGCCCAACCTACTGAGCCACCCAGGCACCCTGACCAGACTTTCTTTGCTACAAATACTGGCCTCTCAGTGGGGATAGAAACTTCACCTTGCCATACTCCAGCGGGCTCCCAAACATGGCTCTTCCCTGCTCAGTGGTGCTCAGTCGGTCAGTGATAGAGGACTGGGTCAGAGGACGGGGTGGAAGGCAAGTAACCACTTGTGGAGAGTGGTAATTGCATTAAAAATTTATTTTATTGTGGTAAAATATCCATATTGTAAAATTTACCATTTTAGCCACTTCTAGGTATGTAATTTGGTGGTGTTTAGTACCTCCACATTGTTGTGGAACCATCACCACCATCCATTTCCAGAACTTCCTCATCTTCCCAAACAGAAACTCTGTACTTATTAAACAGTAAGTCCTTGTTCCTGTCTCTCCCTAGCTCCTGGGAACCACTATTCTACCTTCTGTCTCTAGAAATTTGCCTATTTTAGGTATCTCACATAAGTAGAATCATAAAATATTTGTCCTTTTGTGTCTGGCTTCTTTCTTTCTTTCTTTTTTTTTTTTTAAGATTTTATTTAGGGACTCCTGGGTGGCTCAGATGGTTAAGCGTCTGCCTTTGGCTCAGGTCATGGTCCCAGGGTCCTGGGATCGAGCCCCACATTGGGCTGCCTGCTCAGCAGGAAGCCTGCTTCTCCCTCTCCCACTCCCTCTGCTTGTGTTCCCTCTCTTGCTGTCTCTCTCTCTCTCTGTCAAATAAATAAATAAAATCTTTTAAAAAAATTTTATTTATTTGAAAGAGAGAGTGCACCAGTGGGACCATTGAGGGGCCAGGTAGATGGTAGAGGGAGAAGGAGAAGCAGGCTCCCTGACAAGCAGGGAGTCTGATGACACAGGACTCATTCCTAGGACCCTGGGATCATGACTGGAGCTAAAGGCAAAAGATTTTATTTATTTATTTGACAGACAGGGTTCACAAGTAGGCAGAGAGAGAGAACCGGGGAAACAGGCTACCTGCCAAGCAGAAAGCCCGATGCAGGGCTCCATCCCAGGACCCTGGGACCATGACCTGAGCCAAAGGCAGAGACTTTACTCCACTGAGCCACCCAGGTGCCCCTAAAGGCAGATACTTAACTGACTGAGCCACCCAGGCACCCCATGTCTGGCTTATTTCATTTAGCATGATGTCCCAGAAGTTCTGTGTTGTGATGTATGTCAGACCTTCTCTCCTTTGAAGGTTGACTAATAATTCGTTGTAGGTGTAGACCACATTTTGTTTATCCATTCATCTGCTGGTGTTCACTTGGGTTGTTTCTACCTTTTGGGTCTTGTGGGTGATGTTGCATTTAAAATTTAAAATTTGGCTGAAGAAAGTTTTATTCTCTATAAGGTGGGCTCTGCATTGAAAAACATTTCTCTGTGGAGAGCTTAGAGCAACTGAGATATTCCTTGATGACCTTAGGTGCCTTGGATGTCTTAGAGAACAGGACCTGAGGGTTGTGGCATGTGTGGAACTAGAATGACTTTTTTGACAGCTACTTTAAGCTCTCACTATGGTCATTAGAAAAGGTCTCGGTAAGGAAGGAAGGCTTCCTGTGAAGACTCCTCTGGAAGGAGGCAGAGAGTCAATTTTCTGCCCTCAGTCCCTACACCTGTGTGACTTTTTTTTTTCTCTTACCCCTCAACCAAATCCACTCTTGAAGGTGGATTATTTGCCAAAACAAGCACTGACTGACCTAAAACCCATTTGTTGTTTCTCCCAAGAAGTAGTTGCCTTTTCAGTCTCATTTCTTCTTAGGGAATAAGATTAGGGTTTGTTCACTGTCAAATGGACCCCAGAGTTTGACACTCAGATGGAAGAGTTGTGGACAGTCTTTCTAGACCTTCTACCTTGCTGTAAATCTTGCTCAGGTGACTTCTTCTCATACACCATTTGGGCTTGAGGAAGAAGGTACTGGTTCTTCGGGGGAAGACTTTGTCCTCACAGGAGGAATGGTGAAGGAATTCGAAATCTGGAGGATGGGAGAAGCATCCCCTTGTTTTTGCTACCTTTTAGTCACCATCTTTCCTGGGGAGAATCCACACATTGTCCCAGGGGTCTGTGCAGAACTTTGAAGCTTCTAAGCTTTTCTTAGAAGGGGCAGCTGAAACCATGACTCCCTTTCTTTGGGGACTATCTAGACATTTTAGCATTGGGGAAATTCCCCTTAATTGGTTACACAAGGTGTGACTGACCTGCCTGGATAAGGGACCCCCCAGGTGTTCGCACACAGAACTGCATGAGAGTCAACTTCCGTAAGCGCTCTGAACAGCCATGTAGCTTTCTGGTGATGAGCATCATCTCAGGGCTCCCACTCTGCCTCCACACCTCCAACCCGTGAGACTCAGAGCAGGCTTGTGTTATCCCAGGTAACCTCACAGAGATGCGACAAGAGTTGGGTTTCTGTGCTTCAGCAAGGAGGATTAGAAAGAGAAGGGCTGGTGGACCAAGCAGCCACCATGACAGGGTGTGGTCAAGGAACTTGTAAAGGGTTCTTTCTCTTTGGGAACCCAATAAGGAGGAGAAAGTTTGTAGGATGGCTATTAAGCATTCAGTCAGCCAGTTCGCCAAAAAATCCTTATTGAGTACTTCTTAGGTCCTGGGTGTACTTCTCTTAAGAGATAAAAGCAAGGTCTGTTTTCCATGTGCATACAGGTTGAGGGGAAAGGCAAGTTCATAACCAATTATAAGGTAGAGAGTGGAAGATTGTATTTCCCCCAAATGGCCATAGTAATATACTAAAATATAGTATATTACTAAAAAATTTAATATATAGTAAGGCCAACAGATTAGAAGACATTTAGTGCTGAAATGATAGTTCAGCTGTGCTCACAGATTTCAAGAGGAGTGGGCATGCCTCGGCATGAGGGGCTACCTTGAGAAGCACCAGGATCATGAGGAGAGGAGGGAAAAACTGGGGCAAGAGTCTCCATTGTGGAGACGCCCAGGTGGCTCAGTAGGTTAAGCGTCTGCTTTCAACTCAGGTCATGATCCGGAGGTCCTGGGATTGAGCCCTGCATTGGGCTCCCTGCTGGGTGAGGAATCTACTTCTCCCTCTGCCTGTCTGCCTGCCTCTCTCTCTCTCCCCTTCTCTCACAAATAAATAAATAAAATCTTAAAAAAAAGAAAAAAGAAAAAAGAAAAAAAGAATCTCCATTGTGGTTTCAAAGGGAAGGCACCGATGAGGTAGGGTAAGCAGACTTAGGTTTGTCTACTTGAGTAATTTAGTGTGGGCTCTGAGGCTTAGGGACTGTCCCTAGCTGTCTGGGACCTGGCCCTGGGGTGATGAGGGTATGGAGATAGTAGTGCAGAGTGTGAGAGACCAAAGAAACGTTGGTTGTGTGTGGGCTTTGGATTGGTTGGTTTGTATTTGAAAAGTGTGCTTGTGGGTAAATAATTTACTATCTCTAGGAATTGGTCAACCCTGAAAGGGACAACCTCTTCAGGGCTGGCAAGGCCCCAAACATCGAAGTATTAGATTACAGAAAACAAAAGATGTGCTTCCTACAGTGGTATTTCGGGTCCCACGTGTTTTCCAGAAACTTGTCACTCCTTCATCAGGAAGGGAATCTATTTCCTTATACCTTGAGCTTGGAAGACCTTTGGGATTGCCTTGATGAATCGATTGTGAAGGAAGTAACACCGTGGCTCCAAGGTTGGGTTATCAGAAACAATATGGCTTCCACTTGCCTCTTTTTTGGTTGGGATATTGGCCCTGGGAACATAGATGCCAGGTTGTGAGGAAACCCAAGGCACGTAGAGGTGACACTTTTGATTCTGAGAACCCCAGTTAAGGTCCCAGTTGTTAGACTGTATCAGGTGCTGCACAAGTGAGTGAACAGTGAGATCTAGCCCCCAGTCTTTGAACTACGCTGTCTGATGCCAACTAGAGCAGAGGGAAGCGGTCCTCGATGAGCCTGCCCACGTGCACCTCTGTACGCAGAATAAATGATGTCATTATTTTCAGCCCCTAGTCTTGGGGTAGTTTTTTGCACAGTGGCAGGTAATGGGCACACAGGGTAAGGTCAAGCTGGGTCAGGGAGCACAGGATATTCTGGATACAAATGGGGAGGGTGGGACAGGGATGGGGTGGAGTAGGTCAGAAAAGACATCCCAGAAATAATAATGGCCGAGTCTGAGAGCTTACAGTATGCCCAGGTGCTATTTTAAGGACTTCGTGCGAGTCTGAACTGTTTCTATTCCCAACACTTCTGACACCAAATGTGGGGTTTTGCCTCACACCAAAAAATTCTTTAGCTCTCTGGACACCAGCTGGGGGTCCTATAGTTCAATTCAGTTCTGACACTGCCTGGAGTTAGAGCAGACATCACAGGTTAAGGGCTCTGTCCCACAAGACTGCTCCCACCATCCCATCACTGCAGACACTAATTACAAGTCCCAGGTTATAACCTGTCCTTCTGACCACACAGCTATAAATGATCCCCTTCTCATGTTTGACAACTTGCTAGAGTGGCTTCCACAACTCAGGAAAGCACTTTACTTCTTACTGTTTGTTGCCAGTTTATTATAAAGGTTACAGCTCAGTAACAGCCAAATGCAAGAGAAGCGTAGGGCAAGGGATGCGGGTGGGAGAGGTCCCCCGAGCTCCCATGCCTTCTCTGGGCATGCCAGCCCCCCAGCACTTGGATATGTGCTCCAGCTTAGAAACTCACCAAACCTACTGTTTACGGGTTTTTTGGAGGTTCCATCACATAGGCTTGACTGATTAACTCACTGACCATTAGTGAGTGAATTCAATCTCTAGCCACACTCAACTCCCTGCAGTTGTGGGGCTGGGGCTGAAAGTTCCAGCCCTCTCCCCGCAGGTCAGTTCCTCTGGCAACCAGCCTTCTTCCTGAAGCTCTCTGGGGGTCCACCATGAATCACCTGTTTAGCCCAAGCTCAAGTATGGAAAGGGGCTGGTTATGAGTAACAAAAGATGCTCCTATCTCTCAGAAGATCTCAAGGATTTTATTTTATTTATTTTTGAGTAAATTTGAATTCCAGTGTAATTAACATACAGTGTTACATTAGTTTCAAATATACAGTATAGCGGTTCAGCCCTTTTGTGTGTGACTCTGCTCATTATGACAAGTGTGCTCTCAATTCCCTTCACCTGTTTCACCCATCCCCCCTCCACCTCCCCTCTGGGAACCATCAGTTCTCTACAATTAAGAATATGTTTTTTGGTTTATCATTTTTTCCCCCTTGGTTCATCCATCCATCCATCTATCTATCTTTCTTTCTTTCTCTTTCTTTCTAAGATTTTATTTATTTATTTGAGAGAGAGAGCGCACAAGCAGGGGGAGTGGCTGGTAGAGAGAAAGGGAGAAGGCAGCTCCCCACTGAACAAGGAGCCCGATGTGGGACTCCATCCCAGGACCCTGGGACCATGACCTGAATCGAAGGTCATGGCTTAATCCATCGACCCACCTAAGCATCCCAGCTGGTCTTGTTTCTTAAATTCCATGTATGCGTGAAATCATATGATATTTGTCTTTCTCTGATGGACTTATTTTACTTAGCATTATACTCTCTAGAGCCATCAGTGTTGTTTCAAATGGTAAGATTTCATACCACTTCTTCTTTATCCATTAATCTATCCATGGACACTTAGGCTGCTTCCATAATTCGGCTATTGTAAATAATGCTACAATAAACATAGGGTACATATATCCCTTCAAATTAGCATTGCATCCTTTGGGTAAGTACCCAGTAGTGAAATTACTAGATTGCAGGGTAGTTTCTTATTTTTAATTTTTTGCGGAAACTACGTACTGTTTTCCACAGTGGCTGCACCAGTTTGCATTCCCACCTTTTCCAAAGGAGGATTCCTTTTCCTCCACATCCTCACCAACACTCGTTACTTCTTGAGTCTTTGATGTTAGCCGTTCTGACAGGCGTGAGGTGATAGCTCACTGTGGTTTTGATTTGTAGGAAATTCTGAGGATTTTAGAAGCTCTGTGTCAGGAACTGGGGAGAAGATCAAATATATATTTCTTAAGGTATCACAAGGCATTAATTCATATAATCCTTGTACTAACCCTACAGTGTTAGTACCGTTCCTACTCCGAAGGTGAGGAGACCAAGCTCGGAAGTCACACGGCTAGAGGAGCACGTAGAGCCAGGGTTTCAGTCAGGTGGTCTGGCTTCCGAGTGTGTGCTTTCAACTGCAAGATTATGTCGTCTTATTGATTCACAGCCTCTTTCTTTATCACAGAAAAACAGGGACCGCTCGTTCACTCATTCACTCAACATTCACGGAGTGCCTACTTCATGGAGCAATGACGCATGAGCTGATCTGTAGAATGAAAAAGAGTTAGAAGCTCTACATGTGAAGGCTAATCCTCTAGCAGAAGAGATAAAGCCAGGGAAAAAAACCGGATGCATTTTACCTTAACCTTTTTAAATTTTGAAATAAAGATAGATTCACAGGAAGCTGTGAGGAAAAGGTACAGGGGGTTCCCATGCTCACATCAGCTCTCCCTGCTTAAAGTTGGCGTCTTGCCTCATGACAGGCCGACATGAGCGCAAGGGAACTGATACTGGTATAATTCACAAGCTAGTTGGTCTTCCCAGTTCTGCACGTGCTTGTGTGCGGGCCGTGAGCGGACCAGAGTCCTCTCCCATGCAGTCTCTCACTGTCATCACGATCAAGATGCACAGCTCTTCCTTCACCACCAGCCTGGCTCCGTGAGTGGGATCGGGACACAGGGCTGGTGCAGTTGAACCATGAACTGGCCAGAGAGGCAGGCAGAGCCCATGTGCACGGAGGATGTCCCCACATTAGGGGGCTTGAAGATTATATGGAAAGTTGGAAACAGTGATAAGGGCTAATACAGAAATACCTACAAAGAGAGGCAATGGGGCATCTTACGTTCACGCTGAGGTGGAAGTGGCTTCTGGTAGAGCCTCTCCTGAGAGTGGGCTTACAGAGTTGCAAGGAAAGAGAGAATGGGGACAGTGGGGGTCCATGTGTGGAGGTGGGTGGATGCAGGCGACCAGCGCCCTGACCTGCGCCCGGCCCTGTGTGTCTTCCTCTGCCCCTTGCTGGTCACTGCCTCCTGAGCCGCCCTGGGACACTGGCTCCCCAGCTTCCCTCACCCCACCACCCTCCAGCCCGTCTGATCTGGAAACAGTCACACAGGATTATTGTGTTTAGGATTTGTCTGTAATCTGGAGTGAAATATAGAGCACACCTTTACAGTTTATCTCATTTTCTTCCTGTCACCAAAGCAAAGTGTTAAGAAGAGTAAGTCATTTTACAGTTGCTGTTACTGCTGCTGCATTTAGATGAGAAAGATGATTTGCTTGAGCAAAGTGGCGATCAGATACATCCCAAGAATTTGTTTCTTTAAAAAAAAAAATGCTTGGGAGTGGGGGTGCTGCTGCCTTGTTCTTGGAGGGGGTGCGTCAGGATTCTTTGGCTTCATTTGGAAGGAGTCTTGTCAGTTCCCTCTGTCACCTTCGGAGTCGCGTTGGGATAGTAGGAATGGAGGCATTGCAGCCCTTTGGAATCTGATAAAACCCTCTCCTTTCTCAGGATCTCACTTAATCCTCCCAACAAGGTAGGTAGGGTAGTGTGGGTTAATATCATCTCCAGTTTACAAATAAAAGAGAGTGAGAGATGAACATGCCATCGCACAGATAAGGAGGGGGTGCATTTCTCAACGTCTCATGTGTGCAACAGCCTAGACTTTTTGGATGACCCATTGGAATATGTGGGATCCAACTGGTTTTCAGATGAGACACTCCAGAGAGAAGCAGGGAAAGGCACTTGCCATCAGTTCTGTGCTCGTTTTGTGCCGAGAGCAGAGTGGGCAGGGTGGCTCACTTTTGTTCTTTCATTTAACCCAAGACTGGAGAACACCAGAACCCAAAACAAATGCAGAAGGCATTCTCCAGGGCTGGCTTTTAACAAAGCTGTAAGCGATCACAGTTGCTTTGGGTGGCCTGGGCTTCTGCTACATGAAGTTCTTCCTTTTCTTCTGGGCCGTGTCCTGCCTCTTCCCACCCCGGGGACAGCACCATTCCCACGGCTGGGCTGTTCTCTAAATCCGGACTGAGCTCACCCCCTGTGGCTTGTGTTTCTGCAGCCCTCGTAGACACGGGGTCCCTGTTCCCGCAGTGACTCACTCTCTTGAGCTCTCCTTCCCTTGGCAACTCACAAGTCCTTGTCCTCACAGGTTCGCCAGGACCTCCAGCCTCTGGAATCTCCACGAGGTATTTCCGAGAATGTGCAGGGTGTCCTACAGTCACTAAGGACAAGCCTGTCAGCATTCTGACCGCTGTCCCCACCGGAGGGCCAAGTCTGCTCCCTTCTGTGTTGCTCCCTGCTGTGGGGTTGCACCATGTAGGCAGCTAGTACCCGTTTTTCTCAGGATTTCAGCCGCAACGGTCTCTTGGCTTCATACAGAACTCCGGTCTCCTTAGGATGCAGTTAGGCATGCTGGGTCCTTGGAAGGAGTGACTCTGATAGCCAGTGTGCTTGGCACGCCCTCCACACTCCTGAGCCAACCACAGGCACCAACGCAGGGCTCTGGGTTTACCTGCCTCTCTGCCCTGACCATGGCTGGTTATCGGGTCAAGCTCAAGGGTCTGGCTCCCCGCTCTGCTCTGGGCAAGTTTTCTCACTATAATGACAGATACAGGGAGTGTCACTTACTTCCTCCCCCCATCCCAACTTAAATACTAAAATGTGAGTCACTGATAAAAAGCAGTCATCAGCTGCTGGTTATCAACCCCGTGCTAGTCGGTGTGCTCGGAACTCTACCTACATTATCTCTTTCTGATCCCAGAATGACCCCAGACTGGATGACTTACCACTGAGGGGATCAGAGGTCGGTAGGAACCCCAGCGTGTGCTCTGCCCAGTATCAGAGCCTTACCTTCCGGCACCTTAGTCTCTCTTCTATAAAATGAGACACGTAGAGCATAGGTTCTTTAACATGTTTTCTGACTCTAAAATTCAATTCTGTTGCCTTTCTCAGGAATATCTGCCACCCAACAGAAGTCAGAAACTTAAAACCCCCTAAAGCCAGAGGACCACATACAGAAATATATCTGTATCCATATCCCTATACCAGTGTGTCAGTGGGTTCTTATTCTGAGGAGGGAGTTGTTGATCAGTGATGGTGTTTGTTCTTGTTTTTAAATTTGAAGGAACTGAGAGCTCGCTTCAGTCTGGCTTAGAGAATTAGGGGGTCTCATGGGCTCATTTCAGAAAGGCCTGGAGCTGACAATGGGCTTCTGCTCTTTCAGGCTGCCATTTGCAGCTTTTGCCTATGACCGTGGTTCCCCTTTGTCCTGGCGAGGACTTCACTGGCGAGGCCGGTCGTCAGCAGTGATGGAGGTTTGCGCCCATTGTGGGGAGAAAGCACTGTTTTCCTAGTCACTGAACAGTCACTCCTTTCTCACTGAGTGGCTCATCCCTGAGCAGTTCCCAACAAGCACGAGGAGTCAGTTCTCACGGGCTCACGTTATTAGCCATACTTGACTAGTCACTACGACAGAGGGGGTGATGTTAGACTGATGGGTACATACCCACTGGGGCCCATCCCTGAGAGCTGACGGTAGATTCAGTTCTACCCAAGATTGCTTGAAGTAGGGCAGATTCTCCAAAGGAAGTTCTGGGTAGTGTATCTGGTCAGGATAGGATAGGTTCTGCCACTGTAATAAGCAAGCCTAACATGTTGGTGGTTTAAGACAATCAAGACTTTTCTTGCTTATGTTTCTATTTTTTTTTTAAGATTTTATTTATTCATTTGAGAGAGAGAGAGCACAGGCAAGGGGAGCAGCTGGCAGAGGGAGAGGGAGAAGGAGGCGAGGAGCAAGGAACCCGATGCGGGGCTCCATCCCAGGACTCCAAGATCATGAGCTGAGCTGAAGGCAGAGGCTTAACTGATTGAGCCACCCAGGCGCCCCATTTCTTGCTCATGTTTGATGCAGGTCAGCGGGAAGTCTCTGCTCATGGTGGTCACTCCTGGGCCTAGGTTAATCGAGTGCTTTATTGCTGGGGCAGAGGGAGGAGGCTGCATCAGGGGGAGAAGACACCAGGAGTCAAACGTTTCCACCTGGCAATGACGTGCTCCACTTCCCACTGCACTGGTGAGAGCAAACCAAATGGTGAAGTCTAGCCTTGAGGGGCTAGAAATGTGCAGTCCTCTTGAGTGCCTAGAAGGAGAGGGGAACTGTGTCCGTGAACAGCAGTGATGGCTGCCACATCAAAAACAGGCGCAGAGAGGTCATCAACAAATAGTCAAGGTGATACTTTTGAAATCATGACCCCCCAAAATGGCAATGAACCAGAGAGCACCCGCTTTGAGTCAGGCCATCCAGGCTGGAGTATGACTGAAATTTACTAGCTCTGTGTCTCTAGGCAAGGAGTCTTGGAGCGTCTGTTTTCTCAACTGTAAAACTAAGGGTAATAGTATTTATTATGCAGGGTCTTATGCATTCAATGAAAGAATATGTGTGAAGGCGCATTGTATATTTGTGACTGCCATGAGTTCCCTAAGAGTTATTTTAACTCTTCTTTGACTCCTTTTACCTATATAAAACCTTAATATAAGCTCTTGTCCTTTCTGGAATGAGCTTGGGAAGGCAATTGCTGACTCTGACTTTGACCTCTGCTCATCACTCTGACCCCACTGCGCTCTCTGAAAATGTAGAAGGATGATGGAAATGGTCCTGGTTTTTCAAATAGTTGCCAAGGGGAAAAATGCTCCTCTGTCTCATTTGTGCTTTCTTTTCACACCTGTGACAGTGGACTATTTCCTCATCCGTGATAGGTAGTTTTCATTTCCTAAGGGTTTTCGTAACATGAGCTTTCTGAATGACTCAAGGGGAACAGGTTGGCTGGGACATGGTCCGATGGCAAATATTCCTTCCTGAAAATCCAAAGATCTGGGTCCCATTTGGGACTTTGCCCCCTGTAAGTTGCTCGAACGCGGGCAAATCAACCAGCCCATTCAGCCTCATCTGCTGATTTGTAAAGCGCAGATGGAAATTCCAGCCTCATCTTCCACAGAGGACTTTTGGGAGGAAAAAGGAATTAATATTCCCATTCTATATCCCCACATATGCATAGAATACTTTCAAGGTGGGAACAAGGCACAGAGCCAGGTGCTGAGGGGAAATCAGTTAATTGGATGTGTGAGATACGTGTGTGCCTGTGGCCTCTTTGGCTCTCCTGGGAGGAGGCAGGGGCTTAACCTCGAGTAGCAGCGAGCATTTTGGCTATCCTAGGTACTACAGACCTGGAGGCAGCGTGTGGGTTGGGAAGACAGGTGCTCTATGGAGATCACACTGGCTGCTCCCCTCTCGGGATCCCTCTCTGCTTTAGTGGCCCCATCAAGAAAAGCTGGAGGTAGGCGAATGTGCATGAGATCAGGGTGTTCATATGGGAACCCCAGCCAGCATATGGGGGATACGCCAGCCTGACAACTTACCTGAACAAGGAGCAAAAGAATGCTCTTCGGGGCTTTTGCAAATCTTTCTTCTGACCCAGCTTCCCAATCCCGAGAGGGGTGAGGGGTGAGTCTTACAATAGCCTGTTCAGTGGAAGCGGGGTCACCCCACCTGCTAGCTGGGTGCTTCATGCCCTCACAGAGCACCTTGACGATGCCTCTGTCCTTTCCCACCTCTGATTCACCAGTGGTTCCCCCGGTAGTTTTGCTGGAACAGGACTTTGGGTGAGGGCTAATTAGATAATGCCTGTGAAGCACTTGGAGCTCCTTGGAGACACGCTAGCTCTCGATGTATTATTAATAGTGGTGAGCACAGTGTTTTCAAACAAAGACGTGCCTACTTAAATGCCTGTTGGTGGTGATGGAGGGTGCAGAGGAGGGGCAGGAGAGCACAGCCCAGTCCAAGAATGCCTGTCCTTTGGGAAGGCCTTCAGCTCCCCATCGTGTGATCTGGGGTCAGGACAGAGGTGGGGAGTGGCATTCCAAGATGGGAATTTGTAGGGCATCTCGTCAATAGGCAGGCAGTCCTTGTGTGGACAGTGCGAGCTGGGCAAAGGGTAATTCCAGCTAAACCAAGGAGAGAAAGCAGCCTGCATGCCAGCCAGGCTGTGTCCCATCACGGTCGTTTCCAATCAAGGGGATTGTGCCAGCTTCCAGGAGTCCTGCCTGAGCTGGCTGGCATTCCTTTGAGAGAAGTCAAATGGCTGGTCAGTAAAGGACTAATTTGGGGGTGTCAATTCCTATGTTAGGGGTTGTGACTCCTCCCACGGGAGGATTTGGCTTGGAGAACTCACACCTCTGTCCCTGGTGACCCCTATGGTTGTACCAGTGGGTGCATATCCCCTAGAAGACCGGCTGAAGTCTCTTATGGACTGAGTGTGTGTATCCCCTCAGAATTCCTATGGTGAAGTCCTACCCCCTGCTGTGATCATGTTTGGAGGTGATTCGGGTTTGGAGGTGAGGTCATGAGGGTGGACACCTTCATAACGGGATTGGTGCCTTTCTAAGAAGAAATAGTAGAGAGCTTTCTCCCGTTGTCTCTCCACCATACGAGGAGGACACAGCAAGAAGGTAGCTGTCTGCTCGCCAGGAAGAGAGCCCTCACCTGAAGCTGAGTTAGCTGGCACCCTGCTTTCGGGCTTCCGAGCCCCCAGAGTGTGAGAAATAAACATCTGTTGTTTCAGTTCCCCAGTCTGTGGTACTTCGTTACGGCAGCCGAGCTGACTGAGACCAAGTCCTCACTTCCAGTCCCTCAGAAGGAGGCCTTATTTGGAAATGGGGTTATCACAGAGGTCGATGAAGTCATTGCTTGAGATGGCTGGGCCCCTGATTCAGTGTGACTGGTGGTGTCCTTGTAAGAAAAGGAGGGGCACCGGGGTGGCTCAGTCAGTTGAGCGTCTGACTCTTGGTTTCGACTCAGGTCATGATCTCGTGGTCCTGGGATCGAGTCCCGCGTCGGGCTTTGTGCTCAGCGCTGAGCCTGCTTCAGATCTCTCTCTCCCTTCAGTTCACTCTTCTCCCTCAAATGAATAAATAAAATCTTAAAAAGAGGAGGGGGAGGAGGAGGCCGGGGATGGGGACGATGACGAGGACGAGAAAAGGAGAAGAAATTCAGGCATACACTGAGGGCACAAGGTGAAGACCCACAGCGAGAATGCCCTGGGAAGACAGCAGACACCTCCAGGCTCGCAGAAAGCCCGGCCGCGGCAAGCAGGCCTCAGCCTTCTTTGTTTCTCTCTTTCGGGAAGTCCGTTCGCTGGGCCTCTCCGGTTCTCACACTGAGGCCAGGCCCTGTGCTGCCAAGGCCTCACACAGAATGTTCCCAGATACAAAAGAGCTTAGAAACCCAGAGGCTTGGGGCCAGGGAAAGGCAAAGCCGCCTTCCTGTTTGGTGAAAGGAACAAGCATCTCTGAATATCAAAAATCACACTTTGTGATTTTTCCTCACGATGCTTCAGGTGACATTTGTATTAGAGGGTCCCTGATTTCATCTTAGGTCAGTCCCATCACTTCCCAGAGGGAAACGGGTGGGTTTACCATGGGTTAGTAAGATCCTAATAACCTAGACCATCAGGCGGGTTCGGGTGTTGAACGGTCTTCACTGGGCCTGGCTGTCACCCGCTTGCCCCCAGGGGTGGAGTTTACACCCCGCTCAGTGTCCCCTTTCTCCCCCCTTCCCTCCAACTCCCGCTGAACGATTCCCAATCACGGGGCCTAAAAATAGGTAACTTTCAGGCGACCAAACCCAAATTTCTGTTTGTCATGAACAAACCCAACAAAGCAGATCGTGTTACCAAAGCCAGTTGTACTGTGTTATTTAACCTAGTAATTAAGAGTCTTAGAGCTGGCTTTCTTATGGCCACTTAACCACCAGCACCCCCTTCCTGGTTCTGGGCAGAGGCGACAGAGCAGCGGGGGGATGTGAGGCCACAGACACCTGGCATTCGCTGGGGGTAGATCGCCTTTCAGAGTAAGCATAAACCTCCAGCGACCTCAAGACCACAGTCAACCTCTAGAAGACCTGTTCAAAATAGCACCCTGGGGCTTTGCCTTCGGGGAATGCCCTCCCCCACTGGGATCCTTGCCTCGCTGGGAGGGGCTGATACCATTCACCCGGGGAAAGAAAGCCTTCTTTATTTGGGTCGGTGAGGCTGCCCAGTTGACTTAAACCAGCCCAGCTTTCTGCCTCCAGATTATAAGAGCCAGTATCATTTAGCTGGAGAAGAGATACAGAAACTTGCATGGGAATAACTCTTTTTTTTTTTTTTCTCAATTTGGGTTGCCTAAGGCAGAATGGCCCTAAGGCATGACTCCTGGTTATTAAAAATGCTCTCGTTTTTAAAGGTCTGTGGATGCTAATAGAAACCAGCCCCCATGGTAAAAACAAAACACAAGTATTAATTAATGGCACTAGATAAGGATTTTATTTAGAACAGGTGGTCTGCATAGGTTTTTGCTGGTGTGGGCATGGAAAGCATTACGGGGAGCTTTGAGGAGGGTGGGCTTCTGGAAAGCTTATGGGTAGGTTAGTTTATGGGCGAAACTAGTCCTAGGTAGTGACCGGGGAGAGACCTTGTGCAGGGCACTGAGGGGGATGAGTTAGGAGTTGTTCCTCCTAAGGGCCTGGAGACAATAAGGACTTTTGTGGTATATCCCTTAGACAATACTCTGACTGTATCATCATATTGAATCTGGATTACTCCTACTTAGAGCCGCAGAGTAACTTGCTCGTTTCCCCTGGCCAGAAAGGCCCACGCTACCATATGGATCCAAGTCTGCTTAGGACACATCACACCAGCCCTAACGCAAGGTGGATTGTGATAACTGGTGTCAAGCCCATTCAGCAGGAGCCAGGGGAAGGAGAAATTGATTCCCACCCGGAAAGTCCAAAGTTCGACAAGATTCTGAGGTGGAGGGAGCATGTGAGCTGGTCTTTCAAAGGTAGTGAGATTATGATAGGCAAAGACAACTGCAGGGTATTCTTGGTGGAGAGCAAACCAGCTCCAGCAAGAATTCCAAAGGAGGCAAGTGCGGGGTTGCGTAAGGATTGGGAATGACCTGGAATGGCAGGTCTGAAGAATGTGTGGTGGAGATGGTCCGACAAGGTCGTACTGTCAAGGGTCTTGAATGCTGCCCTAAGGGACTTGGATTTTATGCTCTTAAGCAAGGGGTAGCGATGGGATCACATCTAAAGAGGAGGGCGTAATTAGAGCTGTTTTCTGGGGAAGATAATTCTGATAACAGAATTCTGATAACAGAATTATCTGATGGGTTGATGGGCTGTCAGGGATAAGACTGAGACCCAGAAAAAGCAGTTGGTAGTGTGACCTGTTGAGAGCTGGAACCAGAGCAATGGGAGTGAAAGAAAGGACAGAATCCATCAGAAGTTTGAATCAACAGGACTGGACCACTGGGAGACTGGAACGGGGTCAGACTTCAAAGGGCCCCGAGTTTGGTTTGTTTCTCTGCTGCTGTATTTTGAAATTCTTGGTCATTTTTGAGTAAGGGGTCCCTACATTTTCATCTTGACTGGGTTTCACAAATGTTGTAACTGGGCCTGTGCCTAGAAATCCCTGCTCTGTCTTTTATAGGCTGTAAGGTTGTCAGTGGGTCATGTACTGCCGGGTTTCCTCAGTTTCCTTGTCTGCAAAATGAGATTAATAATCAATATAGGGTTCTCAGGAGGCTGGGAGAACAGCATGTTAATAACAACCACTTTTGAGTGCTTGCATGAGAAATTCAATAATTATGACACCTTATGACATCATTATGACACATTATGACATTAAAAATAGTAGGTACTATTTTTATCCTGATTTTACAGGAAACAGACTCAGAGAGGCCATGCCATTTCTTAAATAATAATAATTTTTAAAAGATTTAATTAATTAATTTATTTGACACAGAGGGAGAGACAGCAAGAGAGGGAACACAAGCAAGGGTAGTAGGAGAGGGAGAAGCAGGCTTCCTGCAGAGCAGGGAGCCTGATGTAGTTCTCCATCCCAGGACCCTGGGATCATGACCTGAGCTGAAGGTAGACGCTTAACAACTGAGCCACCCAGGTGCCCCTCAAATAATTTTTTTTAAAGATTTACTCATTTATGAGAGAGAGAGAAAGTACACATGAATGGGGGGAGGGACAGAGGGAGAGAATCTCAAGCAGACTCCCCACTGAGTGTGGAGCCCCACACGGGGCTCGATTTGATGACCTATGAGATCATGACATGAGCCGAAACTAAGAGTTGAATGCTCAACAGACCGAGCTACCCAGGCACCCCTGGAGCCACCCAGGCACCACTTCTAACTGGTGGAGCTGGGGTTCAATTCCTGGTCTGCCTAACTCTAGAGCCTGTGCTGGCCCCATGCTCAACATTGCTTAACTGTGTCAGTGTCACTACAGTTATGATTAATGAGTGTGGATGAGGAAGTGATAGCAAAGAGGCAGAAGTGACCTGGGTGACTGGATGGGCAGGGCTGCCTTTCCCTGCAGAGCGAGCGGAACCTAGGAGAACTCCCCAGTGGAGGTAGGGATGGAATGGTGAACATGGCTTTGGGCAGCCTGCCTTGAGACATTCTGGTTTCTCATTCCATGCATGATCTCAGCTAGCTTTCGAAATAACTCTATCATGCACGTTTTATTTCTGATGGTTCCTAAGGTATGAGCTGAGTCAGCATAGTGGGTAATGCTTCTAGGGAGACTTCCTGTTCCCAGGGTAACCAGGAGGCTAAAAATGCCAAGAGTTGGGAATGAGTCCTACTGGTGGAAATTAAGATATCTTCATGTGCCAGGAGACTGGCATGATTCCCACCATAATCTTGTACTGGTGACTATGTCTGGCTGCACCTCCCCACCAGAGACAAGCAAGAAAAGCTGGATGACGTGTGGAGGTGTCTTCTCGTGCATGGTGTCAGAGCACACAATTCATTTCTTGCACTGTCCTCCTGATTCATCATTTGCAGCTCATTGAGATGGAACTCATTAGGTCGCTTCCAGAAAGCAGGGTGCGAGCAGCTGAGGGACATAGGGAAATGGAGAAGTGCTAAATGTTAGGGTGTGCTGGGAACCGGTAGGGAGATAGGAACAACATCCCACCAGTCAAGGAAAGGGGCCAGGACAGGGAGAAAAGATGACCTGCTTTCTGTCACCACTATAATGAACAGAGCTGGCTTTTGCGGCTCTAATGTCAGTGAGCTGAGGGCCCCTAAGGGTCTTGGCAGACAGAAGAAGTGGGCCCAGAGATCAGCATGATTGTTCCTGGGCCTTCTACAGGTGCACTGGGATCTCCCTTCCCTGCCAGGTGTGTTTCTGGATTGTTCAGGACCTTGTCCATCTGACTTTCTGTATACTTTTACTAGATGGGTTTAGCACCTTAGGAGGGTGAATGACAGTATATGGAAGTGGAAGCATTAGGAAGCCCTATACTCCCAAAGGTGCTAGGTCTAGGAATGTGCCTGGGCTTTAGAATGGTCCAGAAAACTGTTTGAAAAAGGAGTAGCAGGTGCCTGGGTGGCTCAGCTGGTTAAGCAGCTGCCTTCGGCTCAGGTCATGATCCTGGGGTCCTGGGATTGAGCCCTGCCTCAGGCTCCCTGCTCAGCAGGGAAGTCTGCTTTTCTCCTCCTTTGCCCCTCCCCCTGCTCTTTCTCTCTCTCAATTAAATAAATAAAATCCTTTAAAAAGAGAGAGGATAGATATAGTGACCATTGATCAAGCACTTATATGATTCAGACATATGCTAAGCACTTTGTGTGAACTATCAGATTTATTCCTCCCAACATCCCTATATAGCCCTGTATTCCTAGATGGGGTTTAATGGGCTTAACAGTGAGTATGCTTTTGGCTGCAAGTAATGGAAAACCCAACTCAAAGTGGCACAAGCATAAGAACTCTATTGACTCACACAGCTCACAGGAAGTCCAAGGGCAGGATAGGCTTGAGAGTTGATTGGTCTTAAGCCCATAGGAATGACTTCAAAGACCCAAGTATTTTCTTTCATTTTTGTTTGTTTGCTTTTTGTTTTGTTTTGTTTTTAGGAGAGCTGGGGGGAGTGGCAGAGGGAGTTGGGGAGAGAAAACCCCAAGGAGGCTCCATGCTTAGTGTGGAGTCTGATGCAGGGCTCAATCTCATGACTTTGAGAACATGACCTGAGCTGAAATCAAGAGTCAGATGCTTAACTAAGCTACCCAGACACCCTGACTCAAGTTCTATCTCTCTGCTCTGCCATTAGCAGTATGGACTTCATTCTAGGGCTGGGTCATCTCAGGGTTGAAGGTTGGTTGTCAGCAGCAGTCAGAGCTTCTTGCTTTCTGCCTACAGGATGGAGTTGCATTTGGAAATTGTCTTGCTCTAAGCCAATCCCCTTGTGTCTTTTTTTTTTTTTTAAAGATTTTATTTATGTATTTATTTGAGAGTGAGGAAGGGAGTGAGCGAGCATGAGCATGTTGAGGGGCAGAGGGAGAAGCAGATCCCCGCTGAGCAGGGAGCCTGATGTCGGGCTTGATCCCAGGACTCTGGGATCATGACCTGAGCGGAAGGCAGAAGCTTAACCGACTGAGTCACCCAGACTCCCTGCCAATCCCCTTGGGTCTTATTGGTCTGGTCTGTATCATACATCATGAACTGAAGAGCAGGATAAAACCACTTTGATTGGTTCCCATGAATCCAGACCCACATCCGGAGCTAGAGAAGTTGCAGTGTCTCTCCTGAGTGACACTGGCTGCATGAAGGAGAACAAAATCAGGAGTCTGTCTGGAAGGCGGAATTAGGGACATGAATGTCGGGGAGGCCATCAATAATACCTACTAAAATGAGGTTAACTAACTTGCCCAAGATTGACCTTGAGCAAATCGGCTTTATTCTTTTTTTTTTTTAATTTTTTTTATAATTTTTTTTTATAAACATGTATTTTTATCCCCAGGGGTACAGGTCTGTAAATTGCCAGGTTTACACACTTCACAGCACTCACCAAAGCACATGCCCTCCCCAATGTCCATAACCCCACCCCCCCTTCTCCCCCAAATCGGCTTTATTCTTAACCGCAGTACCATATTGCTTACTGTCTCTTCCAGCTCAAACATTCCACATGTCAATCAGTTAGAACATTTCAACCGGTATAAGGAAAGAGTGTATATAAATGCTCTTTTTATCCCTGACACATATAACTTCTCTAGATAGCTGTTTTTCAAATATTTAATAAGTTCTAGTTAATGCTGAAGAACATTTTGGTATAAGACATCTGATTGTCAGTTTATGAGTGAGGTATTTCCGTTTCTCAGTTCCAGATCTCTTTCTGATCCCAAAATATGCAAGTGTATGGGATTTCATTCCAAGCAAGTCATAAAAGCAAATAGTTTATTTATAATAAAAGCTGGGGAAACAGAACAACATTTATCTTCCCTTCAGTTCATTTTTCAAGACAAACTCCCCCAATTCACCTTTGATTGGGAAAAAGAACCAGAAGCAATGTATGAGTTAGACAGTTATCAGTTTCAACAACAGCTCAAGCTGACTTAAATAATAAATGGAATATATTGACTTGCACCTACAGAAAAACCCGGAGCTCAGCAAGCTTCCTTTAGCTCGGTAATGTCACCAAAGATCCTGTTTATTTCATTCTCTCCCATGTGTCCTTTGTGGTTATTCTTTCTTTCAAGGCTGGCTCACCTCAGGGTCATGTCCCATGACTCCTAGGCTACCTCCTTCTTCACATTTGTTGACAAAGGGTGTCCCTCGACCTGGGAGACTTCATTCCCCCAAATCCCCAGTAATGTCTCCTTGAAGCTTATTGGCCTGAACCATCTGTGTGGCCCGGAAGAGGGCATAGGCTGATTGGCTTGGCTTACTCTGTATCACAAACCTCACTAGGCTTAATCCTCAGTGTCCAGCCCGGACCCAGGGCCTATAGGAAAGGGACAGGGAAATGACACTGAGAATGTAACCAGGGCCTATAGGAAAGGGACAGGGAAATGACACTGAGAATGTAACCCACAGAAGTCAACTGCAGGAGTTTACAGGAGTAGGTGTTTGCCTATAGTCGATCAACTGTCCCTCACAGAATATGCTTCACAGTCACGGGCATCCCAGAAACAGTGTAGATGATAGTGTAATAAGAAGGCAGTAAGAGGAGAAGAAAGAGAAAGAGAACAATAATCAAACTGTAGGCACAGGTCATTGGGATTTAGCAAGAGTTCTCTAGCCAACCCAAAGTGTCTGTGGGCGGAAAGTTGAAAATCATGTCCTGACCAGGCTTGCTGAGTCATCCCTACCCCCAGAACCTCCTCCTTCCTCCTCTGTATTATGGGACATTCTCTTCCAAGCCTCTCCGAGAGTCTCAGACTCAATTTAATTTTTCTTACGTTTATCTGAAGCTCTAGCCATGGGTGAGTACTGCTCCGAAACCCTTCTTGGTGTGTTGGATACTTGGTTCATTTTTTTTTTTTTAAAGATTTTATTTATTTATTTGACAGAGAGAGAGAGATCACAAGTAGGCAGAGAGGGAGGGAAGCAGGCTCCCTGCTGAGCAGAGAGCCCGAGGCAGGTCTTGATCCCAGAGCCCTTGAAATCATGACCTGAGCCAAAGGCAGAAGCTTTAACCCACTGAGCCACCCAGGCCAGGCACCCCTGGATACTTGGTTCTTGATACCAAGGACCTTGATATTAAGTATCAAGGCCTGGGACTGACCCAGATTCATCTTTAAACAGTGTGTCTTGAGCTCAGAGCCAGCTGCAAACAGAAAGACTCGAATCCCAGAGGGCCCATGGCTGTTGGGCTTGTCATTCATTGATTCATTGATTCATCCATTCATCCATTCATGCATCCATTCCCTCATTTTACAAGTGCTTACTGAGCATCTACTACATGCCAAGCATTAGTCTATGCACTGGATTTGCAGAATTAAATAAAACTCTCAGAGTCTCTGTCACATGAAGCTTTCATAGTAGTGGAGAAGATCAAATTTTAAAAAGTGTATTTATACTATAAAGTTAAGCAATGAAAAATGTGATGAAGAAAAATCAAGCAGGATAAGGGCAAAGAACGCATGTGGGGGATTGTTCTTTTTGATCATGTGGTAAGGGAAGGTCTCCCTGAGGAAGGACCAGCATGCCTCGCCTGCCAGTACTCAACACAGAGGGGAATCCCTGAATAATGAATTAATTTGTGACCTGGTTCGGTAGACCCAGAGATGGGGCTCTCTCGACACTCTCCCTGGAAACAGGCCTGTTTTGTTCAATCCAGACTGAGTAAAAGTCTTTGGTCTTTAAAAAAAGGGATCAAATAAAGCGTTCCACCTTAAAATGGAAAGGGCAAAAATGCAAAGGGTTAGGTATATAAATACTAATTTGCCTTTGAATTTTTTGCACATTTATAGATAGCTTTATGAGTGGAGCGTCTGTCCTCAGGGTTCATCTGCCTGTTTGGAAATGAGCATTTTCCCCCAATGGGCCCGTACAGACTCACTTCCCTTCACTTGTGGGCTAGTTAGCAAAACCCATGTGGATACGGAGAAAGAAAGGCACCAATTTGACCTAAGCATTCTTTGACCTACATGTTTATGTGGGGATTAAGGGTAGAATGAGTTGTCACTGAAAATATGTGCTTTGTGTATTTAGAAGATAAGTATTTTTTTATTGCTAATTAGTGTTGGACTCATACACATTTGTCATGTTGGTATGTCAGATTCATTTGTTCTTTCAAACCCAACTGCCTTAATTAATCTTTCCCCGTCCACCCTCGGTTACAGTCTGGCTGGAGCTCAGACTGTGAGGCTCTCTGGTAATGGGATTTCTACTCAGCAAATCTTGAATTTCAAAGTGAAGTACAGGGCACCTGGGTGGCTCAGTTAGTTGAGCATCTGACTCTTGATCTCAGCTCAAAGTGAAATACAGAGTTGGAATCCTGTTAAAGAACCACCGTTTGGTAGATCCAAGAACTAGCCCTCCCCGTAGAGAGTCCAGGAAACGGGGAAATATTGTATTACCCAGTGTTTTCTAAGTCTTGGCCTGGGTGTCATTTTCTCCTTGAAACATTTCCTGAATCCACCCTCTCTCTGCAAGAATTGGACAACACCTCCTCCTTTGTGCCGAGGAAAGACTTTTACGCACAGGTGTCAGAGTTTCTCTGATTTTATTTTTATTTTTATTTTACTGCAACTGCTTAATAACCTCTCTACTCTCACAGCAACTCTTTCCCACCACTCAGCTTCTAGAATATGGGAATGGTGCGCCATTCATCTGTGTGTCCACAGCACTAGGCATCTTTTCTGGCAAGATGTTCTTTGTGAAATGGCTGCAAAGAGTAATTCTTTCAGGACAAAATGAAATACTTAGTAGTTTTAAATTGGGTCTCATCTGACTCATAGGACTGTGAGGATAGGTGGAATTGGACCTAAGAAAATCTAGTTGATGGCTAAGAAAAATCTAATTGATGGCTAAATGTCGTATTGATAAAATTCTGTTGCCAATTGAGCTTTATTTTCCTGGAGAGGGAGAAAGATTGTCATTGTTCTATTTTTTTTTTTTTTTAATTTATTTATTTGTCAGAGAGAGAGGGAGAGAGAGCGAGCACAGGCAGACAGAATGGCAGGCAGAGGCAGAGGGAGAAGCAGGCTCCCTGCCAAGCAAGGAGCCCGATGTGGGACTCGATCCCAGGACGCTGGGATCATGACCTGAGCTGAAGGCAGCTGCTTAACCAACTGAGCCACCCAC